>NW_015114540.1:80796-83176 GCF_001443285.1 Poecilia latipinna
AAAAGCTTTTGATCGGGTCTCGCACCAGTACCTCTTCCAGGAACTGCAAAAAATGGGTTTTCCTGGGAGGTTCGTAGCGTGGGTGGGACTGCTGTACCGAGACATCTCCAGCAGATTCATGGTTAACGGGTTTCTGACAAAAGCAGTGAAAGTGAACTGCGGTGTCCGTCAGGGTTGTCCGTTATCCGCCCTTCTCTACGTGACCTGCGTCGAGCCGCTCGCGCAGATCTTGAGAAGGGACCCACTGATCTCAGGTGTAACTATACCGGGGAGTGGAGGGCAGGTGGCCAAATGTCTTTTATATATGGATGATTTTAACATTTTATGTACAGATCTTTTATCAGTAGATAGAGTTTTTAAATTAACAGAATGGTTCGGTAAAGCGTCAGGCTCAAAATTAAACAGAGAAAAAACAAAAGCACAATTCTACGGACCATGGAAAGAAGATGAAAAAAACAGGACTTCAGTTTCAGGTGACCCAAGAAGAACAGAAAATTTTAGGAGTTAAATTTGATAAAAATGGCGAAGGAAAAACAAACTGGACAGAAATAACACGAAAAGTAAAACAAAAACTAGGATATTGGTCAATGAGAAATTTAACTATAGAAGGAAAGATTTTAATAGTGAAAGCAGTGATTTTACCCGTGTTTTTACTAACCAGTTCTGTTTTTATTCCTTCTAGGAGAGTGTTTTTAGAGCTGCAAAGGGACATTTTTTATTTTATCTGGGACTCCAAATGGGAAAGATTAAAACGCGATACTATGATGAAACCCAAAGAAAAAGGAGGAAAAGGAGTCCCAGACCTGTACCTGTTTTTAGGCAGCTTTTATATTAGCACTCATTTTAAACAAGCCATGAACATTTTTAACAACCCTAAAACAAATGCAATAAATAGATTCTGGTTTGGGTCATACCTACGAAAACTGAAACTTTTAAAGAGTGATTTTAGAACCCCAGTAGCTTTTAATCTCCCACCAGCATACGCTTTTATACAGAAATTTTTACAGCATTTTAAACTGGAAGGAGAGGAGATCGGGATTTTAACCAACCATCGTTTTATTATCTCTGTTGTGCAGGACCGGGAACCAGCGACTCCAGTGCGCGGCCTCCTGCGTGGAGACGCCACCGCAGTTTGGCGCAACGCGAGCCATCCCGTCCTTCCGAACAGACTCCAGGACCTGTCCTGGTTGGGGGCCCATGAGATCCTCCCGGTCAGAGCCGTTATGCACTCCCGCGGCATGTCGGCGACCTCCATCTGCCCCCGACCCGGTTGTGGCGCGCCGGAGTCGGTGAGGCACCTGCTGTGGGAGTGCAGCGCTGCCAGGGACCTGTGGGCAGAGGCCGGCTCCTTGCAATTCCCATACTTGCCAGCAAGGGAGGTCCTCGACGCACAGCTAGTGCTGTACGGGGTGAGCCACCAGAAAATGGAGAAGAAAGACTTCACAGAGATGTGGCTCACCCTTGCCACCATCAAAGACGCCATATGGACCTCCAGAAACTTGCTGGTAAGCAGGCGCAGGCAGATGCCCCCTGTGGCTGTGATCCGAATGGCGGCAGCAAGAAGAAGTACCATCAGAGCTGCAGGTGGCGCGCCAAGGACACAGCCACAAAGAAGCATCGCCTGCGCCTTCATGGACGAAGGAGCCGGAGCTCCACGGACAGAGGTCCCGGCAGCGGCGGCCTGGCCCTCCGGGTGAGGAAGGAGGGAAGGAGCAGCAGGGGAGGTTTTCTCCTCTGGGCACCAAGCGCTGTTTGGAAGGACGGGATGGCCCAGAATTTTTTAAAGAGTCACCCCGGTCCTGCTCAACCTTTTAGCATGGAGTCTGGTTTTAACATCCTTGTTCTTATCTTCTTTTAGTTGTAAATGATGTGATAAATTGTATTTTAGTCTTTGAAAAGATAATTTCTGTATAAATGTGAAATGCCATGTAAACTGTCCAAAGTGCCAATAAATTTTTTTCGAAAGAAAAAAAAANATTTTTCAATGTTTATTAAATCCTTCAACAATGAAACGTACAGTGATATCAATATTAACAATATCGGCACTGTAAAGAATACAACATTAGGTAATTATACAGAGAAGGACTTAGCTTTTAACATTTTCTCCCCTAAACCCCTCCCAATCCTCCCATACTCCCCCTCTCAACCAGTCAGAGCTAAAGCAAAGGGGAAAAAAAATATATGTACACACACATTGTATCTATTTATTTTAGACTCCTGTTATTTGAATCGCTCCTCTAGTTTTAAGAACGATTCCCATATACTCTGATATGCCTCAAACTGGCCATTTATTTTGTGAATGAGTCTTTCGTAAGAGGTGGTCTCTGAAAGTGCTGTATACCATTCTGTATAGGTAGGGATATTTTGGCCTTTCCAGTGT
>NW_015114540.1:89227-98373 GCF_001443285.1 Poecilia latipinna
TTTTTGATCCGGGATGAGTGCTGAATCATTATTCCCCTAATATACGCTTTGAACCCGTCCCAAATTGAGTTTTGGTCCGCGGTATTATTGTTGATCATAAAGTATTCAGTAATTAGTTTTTGGAGTTTTTGAAATATTTCAGCATCATTTAGTATGCTGGTATTCATCCTCCATCCTCTAGCCCTTTCATAGTGAGATCCCAATTGTAGAACCAAGTCTATGGGGGCATGGTCGGTCAACGCTATTGAACCTATACTGCAGTTCCCAACGTTTTCAATGAGAGAGTGCGAGATCAGAAAGTAGTCTATCCTACTGTAAACTGAGTGCCTATTTGAGAAGAAAGTATAGTCTCGCGCTGAAGGGTTTAAAAGTCTCCAGACGTCTGATAAACCAGTATGTTTGCACAGATCTTTGATCGCGTCTAGGGTTTTACTGGTTTTAGGAATTGATTTCCCTGATCTGTCCAGAATGATGTCTAGGACTTGGTTAAAATCTCCAGAAAGAATGATTGGGAAGTCTCCAAAATCTAGGAAGATTCTTTTTAGCTGTAAGAAAAAGTCTGGATCTTCTATATTAGGGGCATATATGTTAGCTATAATGATGTTTTGTCCTGAAATATTGACTAGCAGAACAATTACTCGACCTTCTTTGTCTTTATACTCCTTCTCTACTTGAATTGAGAGATGTTTAGAAAATAGGATGGATACGCCCCGCTTCTTCTGTTGGAAAGTATTATGGTAAGCTTGTCCCACCCATCTATCCTTAATTCTATTGACGTCTTTCTCTAACAGATGGGTTTCTTGTAGCATCATCACATCTACTTTTTTCTGTTTTAGATATTTAATCACTTTGCTTTGTTTATGAGCCCAAACCATTAAGGTTCCATGAGGATATTTTAACTATGGTCCCCATAGTTTATGTCCATTTGTCGATAATAGTAATGGAAGCATCCTTATATCTTGTGATGTACCCGTTGTGTGTATACATATAACTAAGGAGAAAACAAAAAACGACTGGCTCAGAAGGAGGGCCCCAAAACTAAAATAAAAAGTAAATAACTGTGCCTTATTCCTTATGACAAGCATGGAGGACTTCAACGTGAGCTGTCCCGACCAATAGTATATAATAATAATAAAGATCCAAAAAATTCCGCCAGAGCTTTGTTAGCTCAAATGACTCGGATAAGAGGAAAATGAAAAAATAACTAAAGGGTTGTGCTATTTAAACTGTATACCTTAAGAAAATATGTGGGATATAAATACATAGAAGTCCAGATCGTAACTTCACATTCTTCTATGGGAGTCCAAATCGCCATCCATGCAGCTTAGATTGCCTAAATAACAATCCATTTTCACCGTGTGCAAAGTCTCATTGAAATAGCATAAATTTAACCAGTTTAACGGAGTCTAGTTTTAGCGTGTATAATACAGTAAACACTTTGGCCTTAATAAATTGGAAGTTATGATTAGTGATCTCAGAGAGGATATATTGCCAATGATCACCACGGTCTGTTCATTCATTCTCCTTCCTCCGGGGGTTGGTATTTGTCTATCATCTTTTTTGCTGCCGCTGCGTCCTTACCAAGGGAGACCCAAAACACTGCGTGGTGTATTTTAGTCCCTTGGCTCTGCACATACGTCTGACCTCAAAGAATTTATTTCTTTTTTCTTGTACTTCCTTCGTGAAGTCTGGGAAAAATTCTAACTTATTTCCCCTCCACTGAAATGATCCGATCTCTCTGGCTCTAAGTCGTATTTTCTCCTTGTCCGCGAAGCGAAGGAATCTCACCAGGATGTGGCGGGTCCGGCTGACGTGTTTCGCCCATCTTCTTTTAGTGTAGCGGGTACTCTGTGAGCCTCTCAACGACGATTTGATCAGCATTCTGGTCCTGCGGAAGTTGGGAGCGTAGCACATCCATTACACATTCCAGTGCGTTATTCCCCTTCTCCGACCGCTCCGGGATACCCTTGATCCTCAGATTGTTTCTTCTGCTGTAATTTTCTTGATATTGAATTCGATCTTCCAGCAGTGCAACTTTGGACTTCAGCTCAGCCGTGTTGGCAGCGAGCGCTGCGTTTTCATCTTCGAGTTGCGATACTCTGTTTTCGGCTTCCCCAATTCTGCTGTTGAGGCCGACAACATCGGATTTCAGAGAGTCCAGACAGTCTTTAATTGTAGTCACGTCTGCCCCGACTTGTTGTATTTTGTCTTGATGGTTCATGATGCGAATTTCGTTTATAATCGACGGGTCTGTCCCTGTACCAGCTGGAGTCTCCATGCTAGTATTAGCGTTAGCACCGTTAGCTTCGTTAGCTCGTGAGTTCGACATCATCATTTGGTCGATTTTGGGTCCCGGAGTGTTCTTTAGTCTTGAATTTTTTCCTCTATTCATCTGTGCTGCTTAGTTTCCACCGTCTTCACATGTATTAAGCCCTCTGACGGAAAGTAGACATTTAAAATTGGTCGATATCAGCTCTAGCTCTTCAGCATGCGTCTTCCCCTCGCCGCATCGCCACCGGAAGTCCCCTCTGGATCCATCCATTTTCTAACACTCTTGTCCCTAGTGGGGTCAGGAGGTGCTGCTGACGCAAGAGGCAGGGTCACCTAGACAGGTCACCAGTCTGTCGCAGGGCAACACAGAGACAGACAGGAAACACAACCATGCACACACACACTCACACCAAGGGAGAATTTAGAGAGACCAACCTGACAGTCATGTTTGGACTATGGGAGGAAGAGAACCTGAAGAGAACCCCCCCCTGCACAGGGAGAACATGCAAACTCCATGCAGAAAGACCCCAGGCCGGGAATCGAACCCGAACCTTTTTGCTGCAGTTGACTTGCCTACCAGGTGCAGCCCTCCATCCGGATCAACTACAGAAAATAAACATCTTTTTAGACTTCATGAACCACCGTAGCTGAGCGTCATGGCAGCAATGAGCCTTAAGTGTTGCCAACGCTCCTGCGTGTACCGATTATACTGAAATGATTGGGCAGTTTCTGCCGCCAGTCTGCTGTGGGTCAAAGCATTTATCAACCTCGTTCCAAAATTAGAAACATTCCACCACGAAACCTGTGCTGAATGAGCTGCTCTTGCAGTTGTAGTAACAGCACAAAAGCCAGACTTCCATGTTTGATTTCCTTTTCCATCATTTCTATCCATTGGAAGCAACAATCTTCAGCTGCCAGGCTCTCTTTACAAATTATAGTCTGTTTGCAAAAGAGCCCAATGTCAATAAAAACCTCATCAAAAGGAAAAATAAAGTTTACTTTTGGGGCGGACCAACCAGGCCAACCAAAGGACTCTCCTGGTGGGAATAAAGCCTCAGAGACATTTCACTGACTTATGTTTTTAATTGG
The DNA here is from genome assembly GCF_001443285.1 of Poecilia latipinna. Classification (NCBI taxonomy): domain Eukaryota; kingdom Metazoa; phylum Chordata; class Actinopteri; order Cyprinodontiformes; family Poeciliidae; genus Poecilia; species Poecilia latipinna. Next base: position 92,588 of record NW_015114540.1, read on the forward strand.
GATTAAAAGACACAACTGAGCTGACTAATGAAAGTTCTTGTTTGAAAGTACATCTGGGTGAAACCAGAACCATTTCTGAACCTAAAGTCTAGTTCCTCTACGTCTGCTCAGTCGGACTTTTTCTCTGTCAGTTTCTTCTTGCGTTGCATCGACGGTGCCAGTAGAGGAGTGTCTTCGTCGTCATCAGCAGAACCGGGTCGGTTCTTGATGCAGAGGTAGCAGAAGACGCAGCCGACCGCAAGCGGGAAGCCAATCAGGAAGCAGCCGAGCACCGGGGCGTCCCTGAACACCGGCTAGAGAGACAGGCCGTGAGCAGAGGCTCGGACAGGAAGCAGGAAGTGGGTTGATGATGTCACTTACCATTAGTGTCATTCTGGTCTCGTAAAGGAAGCGTCGGACGCGCTGAGTGAAGCAATTTCCTCCCAGAGCCTGAGGAGCATGTGAGAAAGAAATCAAGGACTTCCTGCTGCACTGCACCTCCTCAGAGGAACCTACTGCACCACCCAACTGCCACAAACTACATCTCTCCACCAAAATGCCCCAAACCACCCCAACTGGTGGTTTGGGACACACATCAGTTGGGGTGCCACAAACCACCCCAACTGCCCCAGCACATCGCATCTGGGGCACCACCCAAATGCCCCAATCGATCCCAACTACCCTCAACCACTGCAACTGCCACCTCGCCCCACTATACCTCAACACTGCCGTCCAGCACGCCGTCCAGGAAGTCCAGCAACTGCAGCTCAGTCTCTATAGGCGCTGGCGGCAGGAAGTAGCCATCGTTGGACAGGTTGACCACCATCAAGGAAGGGACAAGGGCCTCTCTGGTGACAGCATGAACAGGTGCTGTTAATGAGCTTAACAACTTCAACAGGTGACGTGGCAAACCTCACCCCATGATGAGTCCATCGATGTACCCGCTGTCCTCCATGAAACCAAAGTAGAACTTCCTGAACACACAGACACAGTCAGCAATACGGTTCCTCTTCCTGTGTGCCTTCCACAATAAAAGCTGACCTGCCATAGGTGTCCTTGTGCTTTGTGGCCACCTTCTCCACCAGATGCTTATACCTAAACAAATAACAGGAAACGCATCACAGCAGGACATTTAATTGATACATGGATGTCCGACAATCATGGCTCACCTTAGGTTTTCTTCACACAGGTGTCTCTCCTCCAGCAGAGCCAGTAAGACCAGTTTACCTTCAGGAGAAAGGTGGAACCACATCACCTAAACCTAAAGACTGATTCTAGAGCTCTTAGCTCATTCCCTGTCCCAGCACTCCTGGTTTCAGTCTGCCTCCTCGTTCTGAGGACACTGACTGCCATTTGGTTCACCAGGGACAGACACTGGGCCAAATTCTGCTTACTGTTGGCAGGCTCTTACTTCAGGACCCAGCGGACCGGCTGGAGATGTTCTCTGGTGTAATCCAGTGCCTCCCCCCCCAAATAGCTCTTCAAGTCCAAACAAAAATCTTGAAATGGGCACTAAAGTCCACCTGCCCAGGGTGCCATGAGAATCCTGTCACCGGTCCATGGAGGGTTCTGTGTGAAAGGTTCTTCACAATAATCCAAACAAGATTGAGCTAAAGCGAGAATAATCATTTCCAGTTCAGGTCAAGAGACAATAGAGTATCTGCCCCAACCTCAGTTTGGAAATATTTCTCAGACGATAAAAGCAAAACCAGAGACATAATTATCCAGAGTAAAGGTTTGGTTCCTAACAACATCAGGAGTTAAACTGGGACTCAGATGTCTAAAATAGATTTAGCTCATAGAAACCTGCAGATCATCTGAAGCATCTGGAAGTCCCAGTGACTTCGCGACCAGGGTTCTGACTCAAGGTCAGCATGTGGACTGGATGGACTGGGTGACCAACACAGAATCGGGTTATAAACAGCAACTCTAGAGTTCGTCCTGAGCTGCAGAACCTTCAATCTACCTGTTTGATGATGACATCATCCTGACACAGGTGTGTTCCTGTTACCTGATTCCCCCATAGCATACAGGGTGTAGCCATCAATCAGAAAGAAGTTGGGGAAGCGTTCTCTTTTGATCCAGGACTTCAGGTCTCCATCCTGTTCCTCTGAAACACAGAAGGTCCACCTGAGTTCTGATCACTGACTCACATCTTAAGGGTTTGGGCATCTAATCAGGCAGCAGTACAAGTTAGAGCCACAGGTTGACCCCCAACATGTCTCACCATCATAAATGAAGTATGTTCCGTCTTTAAAAAGCAGCACAGCTGGTAGAGACGTCAGAGTCACTTCCTGAAACACAGTNTTCTTCTGTTGGAAAGTATTATGGTAAGCTTGTCCCACCCATCTATCCTTAATTCTATTGACGTCTTTCTCCAACAGATGGGTTTCTTGTAGCATCATCACATCTACTTTTTTCTGTTTTAGATATTTAATCACTTTGCTTCGTTTAGTGTATGAGCCCAAACCATTAACGTTCCATGAGGATATTTTAACTATGGTCCCCATAGTTTATGTCCATTTGTCGATAATAGTAATGGGAGCATCCTTATATCTTGTGATGTACCCGTTGTGTGTATACATATAACTAAGGAGAAAACAAAAAACGACTGGCTCAGGAGGAGGGCCCCAAAACTAAAAGAAAAAGTAAATAACTGTGCCTTATTCCTTATGACAAGCATGGAGGACTTCAACGTGAGCTGTCCAGACCAATAGTATATAATAATAATAAAGATCAAAAAAATTCCGCCAGAGCTTTGTTAGCTCAAATGACTCAGATAAGAGGAAAATGAAAAAATAACTAAAGGGTTGTGCTATTTAAACTGTATACCTTAAGAAAATATGTGGGATATAAATGCATAGAAGTCCAGATCGTAACTTCACGTTCTTGTATGGGAGTCCAAATCGCCATCCATGCAGCTTAGATTGCCTAAATAACAATCCATTTTCACCGTGTGCAAAGTCTCATTGAAATAGCATAAATTTAACCAGTTTAACGGAGTCTAGTTTTAGCGTGTATAATACAGTAAACACTTTGGCCTTAATAAACTGGAAGTTATGATTAGTGATCTCAGAGAGGATATATTGCCAATGATCACCACGGTCTGTTCATTCATTCTCCTTCCTCCGGGGGTTGGTATTTGTCTATCATCTTTTTTGCTGCCGCTGCGTCTTCAAAACGGAGGCGTTCCTTACCAAGGGAGACCCAAAACACTGCAGGGTACTGCGTGGTGTATTTCAGTCCCTTGGCTCTGCACATACGTCTGACCTCAAAGAATTTATTTCTTTTTTCTTGTACTTCCTTCGTGAAGTCTGGGAAAAAAATCAAACTTATGTCCCCTCCACTGAAATGATCCGATCTCTCTGGCTCTAAGTCGTATTTTCTCCTTGTCCGCGAAGCGAAGGAATCTCACCAGAATGTGGCGGGGTCCGGCTGACGTGTTTCGCCCATCTTCTTTTAGTGTAGCGGGTACTCTGTGAGCCCTCTCAACGACGATTTGATCAGCATTCTGGTCCTGCGGAAGTAGGGAGCGTAGCACATCCATTACACATTCCAGTGCGTTATTCCCCTTCTTGATATTGAATTCGATCTTCCAGCAGTGCAACTTTGGACTTCAGCTCAGCCGTGTTGGCAGCGAGCGCTGCGTTCTCATCTTCGAGTTGCGATACTCTGTTTTCGGCTTCCCCAATTCTGCTGTTGAGGCCGACAACATCGGATTTCAGAGAGTCCAGACAGTCTTTAATTGTAGTCACGTCTGCCCCGACTTGTTGTATTTTGTCTTGAAGATCTCGGTTCATGATGCGAATTTTGTTTATAATCGACGAGTCTGTCCCTGTACCAGCTGGAGTCTCCATGCTAGTATTAGCGCTAGCACCGTTAGCTTCGTTAGCTCGTGAGTTCAACATCATCATTTGGTCGATTTTGGGTCCCGGAGTGTTCTTTAGTCTTAAATTTTTTCCTCTATTCATCTTGTGCTGCTTAGTTTCCACCGTCTTCACATGTATTAAGCCCTCTGACGGAAAGTAGACATTTAAAATTGGTCGATATCAGCTCTAGCTCTTCAGCATGCGTCTTCCCCACGCCGCATCGCCACCGGAAGTCCACCTCTTGATTCTTGAAGCATTGTCATATGTGTGTGGCGAAAAAAACATATTCTTCTTGTGAATAATCTTATAACCACTCCCAGATTTTTGGGCAGCAAACATTGCTACTTAAACTCCGTTGATGTTATTCCACCAAAACATTGTTTTAAGACACATTCGTATGTCTTAGAGCTTCCAGTTGAACAAACATGAGTTTTTATAGAGCTGGTCTCACCGATGAGCAGCAGATGTTTCTTTCCTCATAGGTTCTATGAAGAAAGGAACAGTTCTTTAGTTTGAAGGAGTGTAGTTCACACACACTTTTTCCATTTCGCTCATGCAAGAGCTACGTAAATCCAATAAAAAAATATAAAAAAAACCACCCAAATAATGTAGTTTGTCCTTTACTGGTAAACTGGTGCATCATGATATAAGTGATAACCTGCTGAAGTGTATTCAGACTATGTCTGTTGTTCAGGGAGCAAGACGTGGCTGCCATTGATGTGAACATGGGATGTCCAAAGGAATACTCCACTAAGGTAAGGTGATTTGTTCTGTTTTTATTCTTTTTGTGATTGTACCACTTGTATAAAAACAGCTGCTAGAGCAGATATCCTTGAGGGTAATCACCTGTCTGTGATTGTGATGCATATTATCTTGCTGCTGCTGCTGCTGCTTTGACCTTTGACCCTCCACTTTGTGTTTTCCTTCAGGGTGGAATGGGAGCTGCTCTGCTATCAAATCCAGACAAGATTGAAGCTGTGAGTACATCCACTAGATTATTTTTTAATTGACAAGGAGCCACTTTGAAATTTGTGGGTTTCAAGAGTTTTCTTGATCCATTCTGTGTTTTTCTTCTTTATTAAAGATCCTTAAAAAGCTTGTGATGGGAGTCTCAGTACCAGTTACGTGTAAAATCCGGATTCTGCCTTCGGTAAGACATCGCATGTCTGTTATCAGGTTACATTTTCTGAGCTGGTGTAGCTTGAGGCTGTTTCTTTTTTAAATATTTAATTTTGTTGTAGTCTACTAACTTCTGAAATATATTTTGACATGTAGATTATGAACGCATGACACTGGAAATATAGGACCTACCAACTACTGCATCAAAGAAGTCTGATCTGATTGCAGCTTTCATTCACTGATATTCTAATGGTAGTAATAATTAGATTCATTGTGCAGCTCTACTTTTCACCATTTTGTTTCCACATTATAATTATGTACCATTTTGAGTTAGTCCATCACTCAAATCCCAGTTATAGAAGTTGAAGTTTTTGACTCAAATGTGACAAATAAAAAAAAGCAGCTTTTAAAATTTTGAAAAATAAAATCTGTACTTTTAGAAGTGATTATAAATGGGGAAAATCATGGAAGTACATTAAAACATGCCATCAAAGGGCTGATATGAGAAATGATACAAAGCAGAAATTAGATGTTAAAATAATTTTGTGACATGGTGAAAATGAAAGATAACAGGGCCTATGTGAAAACAGAATGACTGACAGGTCAGTGTTTCATGTTGGTGGTTAACAGCTGGAGGAGACGGTCAGTCTGGTGCAGCGGATTGAGAAGACCGGGGTCGCTGCTGTTGCTGTTCACGGCAGGTAAGAGGCAACTTTCTTTCTCCATTAGCTAATGGAGAAAGAAATGGAGAAAGAAGAGAAAGAATACTGAGGAGAAACCTCAGTATTCCCAAATTAGTGATAGATGAGAGTCCTCTCT
>NW_015114540.1:102510-110599 GCF_001443285.1 Poecilia latipinna
AATGGAGAAAGAAGAGAAAGAATACTGAGGAGAAACCTCAGTATTCCCAAATTAGTGATAGATGAGAGTCCTCTCTTTTGTTTTGATGTCTTTTTTAAAGTTACTTGATGGAATGTAGTGTGGTGCACTAATTCCACACCGAGACCTTCAGCATTTGTCCAGGTTTAACACTGTGCTGTATCTGTAGAGCCGACTGAACTGAACTGCTATATAAAGACATATGGTACAAATATCTTAATTTATCATTTACCCCCTAGAGCTCTGCTTTTCACTCTGAGGGTACACTCAAGCTTTTTTTTTTTATTATAAACACAGACACATCAGAGTAGAACTATTTTTTTTTTACTGTTTTTATACATTGTGTTCACAGCTGTCATGTTTTGTTTCTAAAGAATCCATACATCATAAACATGCAGAATGAAACTCATGCTTGCAGATTTTGAGGTTGTACATGAGATAAAAATGGCCTGAAATGCCAAAAAGGTCATCTACACAGATCTAGTCTGCCTTTTACTTTCATTTTATCTTTAAAAATAAGTGGAAGTTTGAGATTGGTTGCTTTTACCTTATTCTCTACTATTTTGTAGATTTGTTTTATTCAAATGTAAACTGCTTTGAAGACCCTGTGCCATAGCACTTTAGTCTATTAGTGAAGTTGTTCTTACAGTGTTGCTGAAAACTTCATTAATGAGATATTTTCCCACTTTCTGAACCTTGGAAGTTGGTAAGGTTGTGCCACATTTTTCTCAGCTTTCCTAAAAAAATAACTGTTTGTCAAAATAAAGGAAGTTCTTTTCCTCTTTTGAAAGCTTTTAAAGCCAAAAAATTGTACAGCATAACTTATCTGACATTTTAACCTGGACACATGACTTGCTTAAGTGAGTGTTAAGCTGCAGTGTTGGTTGCAGTTGATCCTCATGTCATTTTTCCGGCTGTTGCTCAGGTTTAAGGACGAGCGTCCCAGACATCCTGTCCACTGCGATTACATTCAGGCTGTTGCACAGGCTGTTTCAATCCCTGTCATCGCAAAGTGAGTATCAGTCATCAGCCACTGCTCTGACTTTCTGTTTCGCTAAAACACCAAACCAGTATAAAGGCAGCTGCTGGGACCTTTCTGGACCACTTTTTCTCTGGTTAAAATGTCTGTAAAGGCAATGCAGAATTGACTTTTGTAACCTTTTATTCATTTATTTATTTTAACCAAATGACTATTCTTCTTAACATGTTATTTTTTAAAACTTCTAAAGTTTTATGTCTCAAAGGGAAAAAAGGGGTTTCTTTTTCCTGTTTTGCTAGTTTTGACTCATATTATATTTAGAAAAATAACCTTAGTAAATACGCCCCCTAGACCCCCTAAAAATTATGATTTCTTTTAAGGTCAGAAAGCCATCACTGCATCCTGGCTCAATGTGAAAATGTTGAGCCAATGCAAATTGCCATTCTTATTCAAATCATTAATTAATCAAACACTTTTATTAGGCTCAGTTTCACAAGCCAGACCCAGATATGATCATTGTCAGATCCTTAGAATCTAGAAATCACTCAAAAATAATCCTTCTTACAACATGAGCAGTGTTTCCTCTGGGGACTTTGCCCTGGGGGGAGAAAGGCTCATTTTTTTTGGGTTGCACATTGATCGCTTTTTAAATATCAATAATCTGACAGAAAACTGCAATTGGTGCATCCCTACTGTCTCTTCACAACAGAAATAAGTTTCTTTTGCTGATATTTGAATGAGAGTAAGCTGCTGCCATTAAAACAAAACTTAGCACGTTTAACTCTTTCTTTTGGACCCAACAGCCTTTTTTACTGTGTGCGTCCGGTGGGGTCACACGGAGTGTGAGCTTTTACAAAGTTTTTTTGTGTGTGTGTGGTTTTGGAAACTGCTGGGACAACACCCAGCTTCCCTGGAGTCTGATAGGGACATTTTCCCCGCTCCTCCTGAGCGTCACGCTAAGACCGCGGCATAGTAAAAACACTGATGTCCTGCTTTTCTGTGCGCTCTCTTACATTTCATAAACTAACAGTCAAACATGGTGCTGGTTGTGTGAACGGTTTGCTTCCTCAAGATCATAATGGATTGAATCAGGAATTCTGCTCTCTGTCGGAAACCCATCAGTACAATTATTGCTTCTACCCCTTTTTTTGGTGTGTTTTGTCTTTTTTTTTAATCCAAAGCAGTTTGCAAAGTTGCTTAATTAAATGTACTGTACCACCTGTCCTGCAGTGGAGGTTCTCTAGATTTGGTGAAGACCAACAGTGATATCGAGAAGTTCAGGAAAGCAACAGGAACGTCGTCCGTCATGTTGGCTCGTGCTGCCATGTGGAATCCGTCTGTGTTCTGCAACCAGGGGCCACTTCCTGTGGAAAAAGTAATGGAGGAATACATTAAATATGTAAGTTTGTTACTTGCATCTGAAAAAAGGGAAGAGAGGGGACATCTCTGGAGACGCAACTAGAACATATTTTTGTGTCGTTGTATGTCTTACTATGATTTATTTTCATGGGTATTATTGGTAAAATGAAAAATTGTTGACTTTTATCAAGGTTTTCTATTCATGCAGTTTGAAGACATTTCAGTTTGTCCCATTTAAAGCAGTTGACCACATTGTGCTTTACCCAACCGGGATCTTCTTAGAGAGTGACCAGGCTGATCAGGATGAAGAATTCAAGCGAGACTCATTTTATTTTAGGCTGTAGATTTAAAGTCTTTTTTTAAATCAAAATAAGATTCTATACATTTTTGTCTTAAGCGAACCTTTTATTAAGACATATTCTTAACAGGGATGTAACTTTTTAAAAGTTACTATAATTTCTCTATTCACAGTTATGTATTTAATAGAGCATAATCACATAAATCATAGACAGATGTAGCAAACTCTAAAAAAGATAAACCCTCCACAAAAAAGTGAAGTAAATAAAAAAACCTAAAAGTACAGAAATCCCTAATGTATGCTGCATCTAAAAACATCACAACTTATGGGATGGAGTCTATATTCCAAAAGCATAGGTGTTCCACAAAAGTGGGAAACGCTGCTGCATATCCTATCACCAAAGCACAGTTGGCAGCTAAAGAAAGCTAAGCTGCTCTAGAATGGTCCCATTGCAGGAAAGATCACAGCTGATGGAGATGAGTTTGGGATGAGCCAGTGGGGCGATGCATCCACTCAAAATGACATGGACACATATCATTTTGAGTGGCATCAAGTAACTCACTCAGTCTTTAGCTACTGAGCAGTTTCAGGTTTTGCCACCGGGGCTCATAACTGCTTCAATGTGAACAACAATGTGGAGTGAAAACTGTGGCTTGTTGATATCAATTATTATCGATTTTGACTGATTGAAATGTTTATATTGTGATAAGTTTTTTAACCATATTGTACCACACTTGTTCCTTGAAAAGATGTTAATAAAATATGTACTAAGCTTTTAGGGATTGCTTTCACTTTTCAAGAGTTAAATTTAATGGCAGTAATAATGTCATTAGTGGTGAGTATCAGCATTGGAAAATGTTTTTATAGGTTATCCAGAAAGATAGCTCTGGGTAACCTAAGCCACTCTAAGCAAATCCACCAATTTACCTAAAAATAACATTTTAAGCTCTTATCTTTCAGGCTATAGTCTGTCTGCTTCATTGACAGGAACAGAGAGCTGGAGAGAAACCTGACAACTAGTAGATCTGAAACCAGCAGTAAACTAGCAGTCTAAAAGTGAAGAGCACAAAGACTGCAGCTCTTTAAATGGACACATTTCATTTTGTGAAATAAATCACTTTTGAATCCAGGACCATTTCACTGTGGCCTGTGGATTAACCTCGCGTTTTTTAACATCAGAAATTACAAAATGAACTTCTTTTAGTAAATCAACACTGACTTCACAGTGCTATTACTAACTGAGTTCAGCTTGTCAATGTGGTTTTATTACAGCGATATATTCTACATTTCAATCAATGCTGACAATATGCCTCAGGTTTAAGCTTTTGGGTTTCCTGGTTCCAGGCAATCCGTTATGACAACCATGCTTTCAACACGAAGTACTGCCTGTGCCAGATGCTGAGAGACAAGGTGGAGTCTCCACTGGGGAAGCAGGTGCAGGCTGCACAGACCAATGCTGAGATAAGGTGCAAGAGTTGTTTTTTTTTTTCTTCTAAAAACACTTTCGTGTATAAACCAGGAACAGAATGGAATATTATCACTAAGGTGTCTTAGTGTTGTGTAAAGTAAAAATATGTGATTCGACTGTACTGCAGTGAGGCATATGGACTGCAAACATTTTACCAGGAGATCCAGCAGGACCTTAAGGCTAAGATGGCCGCCCTTCAGAGCAGTAATCAGCCTAACAAACCCGTAATCGATGGAGATGTGACCACCATGGCTGTCAAGTTTGAACGGTAAATCTGTCAAATATCACATTTTAACACGACAGCAAAACCCTCTTTTTAGACATGACAGGTGTACCTTTTTGACGTGCGTGTCCTGTACAAACATGGGTTTAAAAGTTTATCATGAGATTTTATAGTTTTTATTGGAATAATGATGAAAGTCAGGACACAAAGTAGTTAAAATCAATTTTTGTTAAAGGGTGTTTTCTACATTCTAATCACATTACCTGCCTTTATTTAACGTTTTGGTTTAGAGACTAAAACTGTTAATTGTCAAATTGTAAACTGATCAGTACATAAAAAGAGAAAAATGTGTGCATAATATTGTAAATGGCGGCCAAAAATAATTTTTGATAAACATTATTGTGTGACTTGTCTGTGGTTGCAGCAGAGACTATCCACCCCAGATCACACCCAAGATGTTTCTGCTGGAGTGGAGCCGCAAAGAGAAGTTCCAACAGCCGCAGTATGAAACGGTATGTAAAAGCATCAGGTTCAGTCTGTGGTCAGCCGTTCAGCTTCTGGAAACAAACTCAGGGTTTTACTCTGAACAACTAAGGAACATTTTTATGGCTGAGAAAATGACTCCTGTAATATCTGAAACTATTATTTTGGTGTGATTGGATCACTTTAAAAGTGGACTATGTAACTTTTATTTTAAAAAAAATAATTATTTTTTACATATTTGAAACGGTCACTGTGTTGTTACAGTATGTTATGAGACAGATAATCTGTGAAAATATCAATCTCCTCCCTGAGTTACTGTTGTGTCTGAAGAAATGTGGTGCTCACAAGTTGTCGCGACCAGAAACAACCAATCAGAGCCAGGAGGTGGGACTTGACTTAATGTCAGTCAGTCTCATGTACTTGCTGCTAAATGTGTGAAACAACTTACTGTTTCAGGACAACCGTTTTTCTGCCGTCATCAGTGGCCATTCTAACTAGCCTGAGCATTCATGACGGGCTGTTCTAGCTGCAGAGAGCAAGAGGAAAGGGGGAGGAGGACATAAGCAGCGCCACGTGGAGGGGTGATTGACAGCACTAAGACTCGCCTCCTGGCTCCCGATAAAAAAAAAAAATTATAAAAAAAAAACATCAACTGCTTCCATAAAACTGTACCAGGAAAAACATAGAGGATTCGGCCACAAGGTGGAGCCCTCGCTAACATAGTCTGTAGAAAAACCAGAAACTGGATACATTACCACACCAGTAAAACCTGTCCCTCTCATAACACCAATACTTTTTTTTTAATAATTCTAAATGTCACAGAATATCTATAATTTACTGTCTGACACAAAAATAATATTCTGATTTATAATGCTTTATGGCCCCAGAGAGGTCAGACCAAATCCATTTTTCTTAACTGAATGTAAGTATCTGTCACAAGCTCTTCAGTCTTTGCACGCTTTGTGTTCTGTGTTCTCCCCATGTGGGTCTTTTGAACTAGGGTTACCATATTTTGATTTCCAAAAGGAGGAAACTTGGTCCTCCTTTAGGACGACTTCTTCTAGCCCACCTATAAGATGGCTCAGTGATGCTCTGCCAGAGGCAGAGCGATGCTGGAAAGGGAAATCATACAGACTGGTGAATTCTTTTTCTAAAGAAAATCTGGGAACTCCATCTTCCAATCAAGCACAGAAAAGTGAGCTAAGAGACTGTTTTTAATGGAATTGCACTTGGACAGGTCAAATTCAGGACAGATGAGTAAAGAAAAAAAAATTCTGCTTATCATGATTGATTTGTAGGAGCAGTCAAAAGGATAAAACATGGCTCCTCTCGCAGTTTCATCCTCCTGATGAGCAGTGATCATCTGGCTGCAGACTGACCAGCTTATGCAGGCCTCAGAAGAAAAAAACATCCAACATGCAATATTGCATGTAACAAATATGTTTCTAAAGGTTTTGTCAGTGCATGGTCCTTCCTCTTTTTAATGTGTTATACAGATAGTGAGGCAGTGTGAAGTGCCAGGCAATCAAACATGTTTTCCAAGCACGCTGCAAACAAAGCAGTATTTTTTTTCTTCCTTTTCAGGCGCAGCGCTCTCAGGATCGAGCATTTCAGTCAACTGTGACTGTTGCCAACAAAAAATACAGATCATCCCTTTGGTTAGTACACACATGCATGTTGTTTTTGTCCTCTGTGTGTGTGTGTGTGTGTGTGTGTGCGTGCGTGCGTGCGTGCGTGCGTGCGTGCGTGTAGCTTCACTCAGGCAGGTGTTCATGATCATGGCAGTAACCTGACGTACATCAGCCAGGTAAATGAAACATGTTCTGGTAAAAGCATAATCTGCTTCCTGAGTGGCAACTTTAGTTTAAGTAGAAGTACTGAAAACAAAAGGTAAAATTAAAAAAAAAAAACTGAACAAGCTTGCTTTCACTTTTCACCCCAAAACATCTACCATATTCTTTGTTTTCTTGATCTCCAACAAGTTTGTTTTGTGTCTTTGAATGTCACTTTGATAAAAATCTATTGTCTGTGTTTGTGTTGTATGCTGCAAACATTTAGATTTTACAGTTAAAAATTAATATGAAACATATTAGTTTTTATTTACAGGCTTTATCTGGTTCTGAAGATATGACCATGCTTCTGTCTGACATTCTCCATGGTGCCAGCTACAAACTGGATTCCAAAAAAGTTGGGACACTAAACAAATTGTGAATAAAAACTGAATGCAATGATGTGGAGATGGTAAATGTCAATCCAAAAGAGCATCATAATAGAGCATAGATGACAGATCAAAAGTTTAATTTGAGTAAATGTAACACTTTAAAGGAAAAATATGTTGATTCAAAATTTCACAGTGTCTACAAATCCCAAAAAAGTTGGGACAAGTAGCAATAAGTGGCTGGAAAAAGGAAATTGAGCATATAATGAACAGCTGGAAAACCAATTAACACTAATTAGGTCAATTGACCTAATTATGGGTTTTATACCCAATCTTATACCCAATCTTGTTTATACAACAAGATTGGGTATAAAAAGAGCTTCTCAGAGTGTCAGTGTCTCTCTGAAGCCAAGATGGTAAGAGGATCACCAATTCCACCATTGTTGCGCAGAAAGATAGTGCAACAATACCAGAATGGTGTTACCCAGCGTAAAATAACAAAGACTCTTAAGTTATCATCATCAACCGTGCATAACATCATCAAAAGATTCAGAGAATCTGGAACAATCGCTGTGTGTAAGGGTCAAGGCCATAAAACTCTACTGGAAGTTCATGATCTCCAGGCCCTTAAACGTCACTGCACCTCAAACAGGAATGCCACTGTCAAGGAAGTAACAGAATGGGCTCAGGAAAACTTCCAGAAAGCATTGTCAGTGAACACAATTCACCGTGCCATCCGCCGTTGCCAGCTGGAACTCTACAGTGCAAAGAGGAAGCCATTTCTCAGCAAGCTCCACAGGCTCAGCCTGGCACTGGGCCAGCGGTCATTTAAATTGGAGTGAGGCAAAATGGAAGACTGTTCCATGGTCAGATGAATCACAATTTGAAGTTCTTTATGGCAGTGTTTATGGCAGTGTTTTTCAACCACTGTGTACCGTGAGTGATCGTCAGGTGTGCCGTGGAAATTATCCAATTTCACCTACCGTATTTTCCAGGCTATAATCTGCTACTTTTTTCCTACACTTTGAGCCATGCGACTTATAGCCAAGGGCGTAGGAACGAGTCTGTCATTGGGGGGGACGCATATCGGAAACCTGACAGAT
>NW_015114540.1:116055-117807 GCF_001443285.1 Poecilia latipinna
CAGTACAGGAGGGAAATAGAGCTGCTGCAGAGCCGGTTTTGGTCACTCGGCGTGAACATAACCGGATTTGGAAACTGAGAACTGCGTCCTTAATATATCAAACAATTATTAAACAAATATACCCTCTGCTGGGTCCTTATGAAAAACTGAGAGCGGCAGAGATACCAGCGGCCTGTAGCCCGGTGCGGCTGATATATGTAAGTTTCCAGGCGAGGGGTTGGGGGTCAAACATTTGAAGGTGCGGTGAATGGTGCGCTGATAGTCCGGGAAATACGGTAACTGGTCTTAAAAGATTTTTTTAAAAACGAATATTTAATTATCTGCAAATAATGCCATCTTTGAGTGTCTCTGCTGTAGTAGTGACTAGCGGCGCAATCATGTAATTTTATTATCACTAGATGGCAGTAGGTACAGAGCATTTTACGTTTAAACAAGAGAATTAGTGTTGTGGCACTGTTCAGGTGTATTTTTTTGAAGTGGACATGTTAAGTGCAATTTGAAATAAGAAATGTAAAATACTATAAAAAATAAATTTTTGTGTTTATTTGATTCCTATTCAAGACACTTTGATAAGAATGACTATATATGTAATATAGGCGGCTACAGAGTATCTTTGTTTACATTTTTGGTTGGTGGTGTGCCTCGTGATTTTTTCAATTAAAACAATGTACCTTGGCTCAGAAAAGGTTGAAAAACACTGCTTTATGGAACACTGCGACGGCATGTCATCTGGACCAGAGAGGACAAGGATAACCCAAGTTGTTATCAACGCTCCGTTCAGAAGCCTGCATCACTGATGGAAGCCTGCCCAGACATGGGTAGCTTGCATGTCTAGAAAGGCACCATTAATGCAGAGAACTATGTTCAGGTTCTAGAACAACATATACTCCCATCTAGACGTCATCTCTTTCAGGGAAGACCCTGCATTTTTCAACAACATAATGCCAGATCACATTCTGCAGCAATCACATCATGCCTCTGTAGGAGAAGGATCCGGGTACTGAAATGGCCAGCCTGCAGTCCAGATCTTTCACCTACAGAGAACATTTGGCGCATCATAAAGAGGAATGTGTGACAAAGAAGGCCCAAGATTATTAAAAAGTTAGAGGCCTAAATTAGATATGAAAGGGAGAGCATTCCTATTTCTAAACTTGAGAAATTGTTCTCCTGTGTCCCCAGACGTCTGTTGAGCAGAGGTGGGACCAAGTCATTGTTTTGCAAGTCCGAGTCAAGTCTCAAGTCAAGAGCTTGGAATTTCAAGTCATTTTGAGTTTTTTTTTTTGTTTGTTTTTTTGTTTAGTTTTTTAACAATGTCCCAATTATGCTAATGTAAATAATAGACCAAGTGTTCTTAAATCAAACACACTGACGCACTCATTGCAAATAAAGCCCAGTAGTTTTGAATTTGGATGTGCTAAAATAAATATCTGTCAGTCCAAGTGGGGTTAAATTTACAGCTAACTGCACATCTCAGTATTGGTAAAAACATGTTGCGTGAATCAAACTTGCCAGAATCACTAACCAAGACACAAAATAATGTGGCGCATTACCATCCAGAAACATTCAGAACCGCCCCACAGCGATACATTCAGGGTCCTTACAACTGTAGAATCTTTTACTTTTACAGCAATTTCTGAAGGATAGCAAAATTACTGGGTTTTGATTTGTTTTCTAGCAAAATTATGCCACATGGAAATTATACCACTTGGAGATGGTATTTCAACGACCATCATGCCGCCATTTGAAGAATTA
>NW_015114540.1:120728-123752 GCF_001443285.1 Poecilia latipinna
GAAAGGCACCATTAATGCAGAGAACTATGTTCAGGTTCTAGAACAACATATACTCCCATCTAGACGTCATCTCTTTCAGGGAAGACCCTGCATTTTTCAACAACATAATGCCAGATCACATTCTGCAGCAATCACATCATGCCTCTGTAGGAGAAGGATCCGGGTACTGAAATGGCCAGCCTGCAGTCCAGATCTTTCACCTACAGAGAACATTTGGCGCATCATAAAGAGGAATGTGTGACAAAGAAGGCCCAAGATTATTAAAAAGTTAGAGGCCTAAATTAGATATGAAAGGGAGAGCATTCCTATTTCTAAACTTGAGAAATTGGTCTCCTCTGTCCCCAGACGTCTGTTGAGCAGAGGTGGGACCAAGTCATTGTTTTGCAAGTCCGAGTCAAGTCTCAAGTCAAGAGCTTGGAATTTCAAGTCATTTTGAGTTTTTTTTTTTGTTTGTTTTTTTGTTTAGTTTTTTAACAATGTCCCAATTATGCTAATGTAAATAATAGACCAAGTGTTCTTAAATCAAACACACTGACGCACTCATTGCAAATAAAGCCCAGTAGTTTTGAATTTGGATGTGCTAAAATAAATATCTGTCAGTCCAAGTGGGGTTAAATTTACAGCTAATTTCACATCTCAGTATTGGTAAAAGCATGTTGCGTGAATCAAACTTGCCACAATCACTAACCAAGACACAAAATAATGTGGCGCATTACCATCCAGAAACATTCAGAACCGCCCCACAGCGATACATTCAGGGTCCTTACAACTGTAGAATCTTTTACTTTTACAGCAATTTCTGAAGGATAGCAAAATTACTGGGTTTTGATTTGTTTTCTAGCAAAATTATGCCACATGGAAATTATACCACTTGGAGATGGTATTTCAACGACCATCATGCCGCCATTTGAAGAATTATAACTGAAAAATCAGTAGACTTAATGCACTGACTGCAATAAACAATCTATTTATTGTCAATATAATTTCCAAACATAGATGTCTTCAAATACACCCGTATCTGTCAAATTTTGGATTTGAGAAGAATATGGGAAATGTCTCTGTCCAGTGCTACTGTTAGAGGAGGGGGGCAGTAAAACTAACATAAGAGCTGGGGGGTGGGGGAGGAAAGGATATTTATGGAAAAATAGAACGGAAGCAGGGTGGGAAAGGGGTGTAAAAAATCAGTTTCCCTTATGAATCCACCATCCATCAATAGGCATAAATCCCAGGAGGATGTGGGGGTCAGGACTCCCTCAATCTTGGAAAATTCTAAAATTGTCCCCCTTCCAAGGAAATCACAAAAGAAACCATTGTATTTAAACAATATCAATATAAAAAAGGCAATAGAAACAAAGAACAAAGTAAATCTGCTATTCATCTAAGAAAAATATTAGAATCATGTTTTAGGTCCTCCCCCCCATTGTTAGAACAATGGTTCAGTCCAAAGTGTAGGAGGAGCAACAGCTGCGCTACTGAATGACACAGCCTCCTTTAGAGCCGTGAGGAGGTAGCTGTGGCTCTGCAGCACTAACAAAAATCGTCCAGTAAATCAATACTTAAAGAAAAAGACATCTAACACGTTTTATTTACTTTCACTGTTCAATAGGTAGAAATACATTGACAATAAAAATCAGACTGCAGTTCATAATTTCATTACTTTGGCTGAATCATGATAAACTGCCACCTTAGCAAAACTGCTACATTGCTTTAATAGACTTAACTCCTTTTTCTGTCAAAGGCAGCCATTATTATATTTAGCTCTCTAACTCTTACTTTAATAAGCAGAGTTTGAAACGGGAGTGGCTGAGCGTTAGCACTAGCCGACAGCTCAGTATGGGAGCTGAGAGCAGACGGGCTACTGCAGCTGGCAGTAAGTATGCCTTTATTTCTTATCTTTTTATCCTCCAATAATGAGGTGGGATTTACGCTCTTGCAACTGACCTGTGATGGAACTGGACCTGGTTCATCATTATGATGGGACAGAGAGAAACTTTCTTCCCCGAGTTCAGTACACAACCTGCTTTCTGATCCGGACCCCGCTCACTGTCCAAAAACTAACTGAGCTAACACCATAAACATCAATGTGGATACGTACGGATTTATACAGCATGACCAAACATAGCATACAGAGAAGTGGTATCACCAACGTAACTCAGAGTTGCTAACATGACGTTAGCTAGTCAGTTGTCTCATAGTAAAAGAAAAGTACCGCTTACCTCTTTGTGCAACTTCAAATGCCGAACAGTTGGAAGTATTTCCATCCGAGATCCTGGTCTTGCAGGTTTTGCATGTTTCACTCCATTTTTAGTTGGCTATTTCATGATTGATGTACCCAAAAGAAATTACTCACAGGAGTATATCTGCTTTGATCGTTTTTTTCCCACGTTATTTTTAAATCCTATTAATTTGATTGGTTGTGCTACGCACACATACATACGGAGTGTGGAAAAACAGAGACGGTCTGCGCCTGGTAATACGGAACGAGTGAAATGAATTAATGTGGCCACTTTATAAATAATGTGTTTTAAACTTTTGACTTGAGTCTTTTCAAGTCTTTTCAAGTCTTTTCAAGTAAACGACTTCAAGTCAAGTCCCAAGTGTAACTCTTCTTGTCTAGTTGTGGGTCACCTAGTACAATACAGAATAAAAAACTCTTCACAATGTGGCTTTGACTGCAGGCAAGTGGTCCGACAGGCTCCACCAGCGCTCCTCAGAATTCTTTATTATTATTATTATTATTTATTATATATATATATATTTTTTTTTAGATTTGATCGTATAGTTTAAACCTAAATACAACAGCCAACAAACTTCCAAAAACAAAACAAAACACTCCCATTCAACGAATCAATCAAAAATAACTAACAGCAAAAACAGTAAAACAACAGACAACTGTTACCAGTTGACAGGCACGTGCAGAGGGGGGTGCTGGAGGTGCTTGAGCACCTGCCCTTTTTGCTCCTTGCCCCCAAGTGCCCTTTTGGTCAAATTATTTATTTATTGATTTATTTATTTATTTATTTA
>NW_015114540.1:129527-136207 GCF_001443285.1 Poecilia latipinna
TACAACCCTACAATCATTTTGATCAAAACTCACAGACACATACAAGCTCCTCTCTCTGTTACACAAGTCAATGGTGTGAAAGTCAGTCAAGTCCGAGTCTTTCAGCATTTTTTCAAGTCAAGTCGCAAGTCTTGATTTCAATGACTCGAGTCTGACTCAAGTCCAAGTCATGTGACTCGAGTCCCCACCTCTGCTGTTAAGTGTTGTAAGAAGGAGGGATGCCACACAGTGGTAAAAATGGCCTTGTCCCAACTTTTTTGGGATTTGTTCACGCCATGAAATTTTGAAACAACATATTTTTCCCTTAAAATGATACATTCTCTCAGTTTAAACTTTTGATCTGTGATTTGTGTTCTATTCCGAATAAAATATTAGATGTTGGCACCTCCACATCATTGCATTCAGTTTTTATTCACAATTTGTTTAGTGTCCCAACTTTTTTGGAATCCGGTTTGTAGTAGCACATGCAAAGATCTCATTTAAATAATGAGATAAAGTCAGCACCATTTTTGCATCTGTAATCAACGGCTCACACAATCTTTATAGGTTGCTTGCAACATGGCCACTATTTATTTTTTCCACACCTGCACATTAGCACTCCTTATTTAGAATCTTCTAACATCAGGCCCTTCATGTGTAGTTTCAGAGCCTTTGCTTACAATAACTACATGAAGCCTGTGACCTGACATCCCCGAACTTTTACAATCTTTGTGATGTTTTCCCAAACTCTTTCTGAAGAGCCTTATTTAGGAAAGTTGGATCATCCACAGTCTCCTGTCTAGTAGGTCAAATAGTTATCTGTGGTGTTCAAACCTGGAGGTTTAGAATAGATCTGACATTCCTTACTCTGCCTGATGAACTCTGTTATTTGGGCTCGTTGTCCTGCTTTACAGGAAAACCGTTTGTACGTCGGTGGCTGTGCTACTAGTCTGATCATTTATGCCAGGCTCCTCTGATGGGGAGAAGCTGTCGTGTAGTAGAGAGGCAGGGGGAGGGTGTAAGCAGCGTTTTGATGTTACATGTCTGTTTCCCCTCCCCAAATTTAAGTGGTAATAAATCTGGGTCTATGCTGATTTATTTTAACCAGAAAATAGATTACATTAATAAAAATCTTAAAGGTTCATTTTTTTTTTTTTTTAGTTTGAGTTTATAGAATATTGTAGCATTTTCATGACGGTAGTATAGACTCTGACTCCAGGTAGCTCAAAGTTTAGAGAAAAGTAAATGGATTGGCCATACATGCAGAATAAACAGACTAGAGAGTTGCGTTGATGTTGGCTCTTCTCAGATGTAAATGAGCCAGTTACATTTCACATGTTCCTGTATCTACATTTTTGCTTTAATTTAAATTTCATTTTGACAAGTAAAACAACTACAAAGGTCTAGTGAGCAATCTTAAAAGCAGATTTGGGCCAACTCATCCATCTAGGCCCAGAAAATAAAAAGAGAAGAAGAAAAAAATGGCTTGATGATGGTGATCAAATGCATTGATTGACTAATGCTTACCAACTGTGATCACCTCTGTTTTTGTAATTATTTTTTTCATTCATTCTTTGATTATTTGACTCAATTTTGCAACAAAGTATGTTATCATAATTTAAGATATTAAACTAAAGCTTTCAAAAAACAAAACAAAACCAAAAAAAGAAAGCCTTTCATATGTTGACTTGTCTTCAGTTTGCTTTTGTGTCTTCTATTTCTAACAGGGAGAAGTCAAAAAAGTTTGCAGAGCAAGCTTCTGCTATTGTCTGCCTGCGAGTGTTGGGTGTACCAGAGGGTCGCATCGGGGAAGAAGATTCTGGCTTGGTCTGCAAGAGGAAGAGGGAAGGAAAGCCAAACAGCTGCAGTGAGGAAGGGAGGAGCAAGAAGCTGCATGTTGACATCCTGCAGGAAGCGGAAGCCCCAGGCCCCACTGTGGAAATGAACGGTGATGAGCAAAACCCAGCCACACCTCCAAAACAAGCAGAAACTTCAAGAGAAGCTCTCAGTTAAAACAGAAGACAGACAGATTTCTGCAATGTTTGACTGAACCAGATTACTGCAGATCAGCCTTTTGCTGTTCTAATATTTTGAAGCCTGGAAACTTTCCTTGGTGGAAACACTGAAAAAAAGACTCTCTCAAGATTTGCTTAAATCTTTCACATTTCTAAAGGATTATTTTCCCAGTGGGATCAACTGATTCCATCAGCTGGGACAAAGCCAGGTGGCCTTGATGATGCTTTTTTATTTCATGTATTATAAACTAAACTTTTGTTTAAAGTTTAAGTGGAGAGGTTTATATTTGTGTTTATAGGTAAAGCAGATCAATTAGTTCAGTTACAATTTTTCCACAAAAATCATATAAATCTTAATGCCTGTGCCTTACTGCTTAAAATTTTCCTTCTTGCTGTAAAAAGTTTTGTAAACCTGTCAAGGTGATTTATACATATTTTAATTTACATTCAGTCTTTATTTCTTAATTGGATGGAATATGCTAATATGCTAATGTCCGGATGTGTAATGACACAATGAAAACATATTTGAAAGACTTTCAAACGTTCTCCTGAAATGTCATTATGAAGAAATTATGTGAGATAATGCAGAACAGATGTAGCATTCTAGCTTTAACCAGATTTATTCTCCTTGTACAGTTTGGGGATGAATAGAAATAGTGAGTGACCTATACTGATCGAGTCAGCGCCTCCTAATGATAATTTTCTAAGTGAGCACAGACAACGCATAAAGATTTTAAAAATCTGTTGATGTTTGGGATTTGATAAATGGCTTTAAATAAGACAGACTGTGTGGGAAGATGATTGATAAACGTTTCATAATTTCTGTTTGTATCATTTTATGCTGTAGACTGGATAATGTAATTGTTGTAGCAGATTTCCCCCAAAGGATACAAATATACACTCTTGGACAAGAGACGGAAGGGGAAATGTTGCTACTTCATTTCATGATTCACTAAAACTGTAAAAAGATGGTAATGGAGAACTTTGACCCTTTTAAATGTTTTGCTATACAGGCAAAGACCCTATTTGAACTGTTTTTAGGAATTGCAGTGATCATCTATCTGTGTTGATTATGATTATTTGGTGTTGTCAACATGGATGTTAAAGTGTCCCAAAGGAGCAAAAGAGCCATATGAAACACTTCAAATTTATTTTGAACATCAAACACACAGAGACACACACTGGACTTGACAATCAGAAAGTTACTGAGGGTCCAAATATTTCCAGTCTCTTTAATTGAGACAGCCCTATAAAAAAAAAAAAGATGTAGCAAGACGTTATCTTAGCGACCGACTCAGCTGAACACTTTGATCAAGTTTATTCTTTCACGTCTCTTTCTGACCTTTAACAGTAATTAGCTGGTAGCTTTCATTCTAACATTTCAGACATAATCAATTCTATTGCTCCCTTTAAAATGAAGGTTGTCTTTGGTGGGAAGAAGTCCCTGTAGTGCTCCACTGGTTAGAAGGGAATGTCAAAAGTTTAACATGGTGATGTAGGACTGGACTGCAGATTCACTGTGACATCTATTTAGAGAGATTTCACTTCACATATATAACTTACAACTGAAGAATGCAAGGAATCCTTTTCTGAAATCAAACCCTCATGTGACCAAGGCAAATTAACTCCAATCCACCAGGACCTGAAACAATTTTGCTAATTTCTTTACTGAAAAAATTCTGAAAATTAGAGGGTCAAGCTCATTACCAATGTTGTGCCTAATCAATAGCAATCTGGACTGTTCACTCCACATCATGACTCCACCCATCCTGCACACAGATTGTTCCAGTCTTCCAGTCCAGGCAAGAGGCTGAGGAGCATCCAGAACAACACCAGGCTGAGAAACAGTTTCTAATTCTACCCTTCAGCCATCCATCACATTGCTGAATTCAAACTGCACTTAATTCAGCTTCATTTCATAAATTATTTACACACACTTTTTAAAAATGCATATCTATGCATCACTTAAATGACTTTAATTTATTTGTGTATTCTATTTCTTAATCTGGGACCTGAGTCCAAATTTCGTACCACAAACAAAAAAAGGTGGTACGACAATGAAAGAAAATCGTTGAACCCTTAAACACATAATGCTTCCTAGTTTAAGTAAAGAGAAGTTAAAGAACTTAAATTCGCCTTAACAGAAACGGTGAAGATATATTTTGGTCAGAATCTTACCCTGTTATGGATCTTACTGACAATATATTTTTGCTTATTGTATTATTTTGTTAATCTTCTGGCCTAAGATCAAACTACCAACAATTCCCAAACTGATTAGCATACAGTTACGAAAGAGAACAATAACAAGAGGAATAAAAAAGTGAGGGAGTAAAAAGCTTACATTCTTAATTTGATCAGCTGCCATGAACTTGAATTTTAGCTTGCGTATTTCATTAAGTGAACTGACCAAAAGTTGAAATGAAGGCATATCTTCTAGCAACAACTTTGTGTATGTCGTTACGGGGCAGTCTAATGATGCCTTTATGATTACTGGGAAATGTGAAAAACATAAAAGTTGAAATCGGTAAGATAAAGAGCCTAAGGTAATTTTTTTCCACTATATAGCCGTATCATTGTAAGGGAAAGCCCAAAATAACAAAAAGCATATTTTCACCTTCTCAGGAAAGTAGGTACAGTGTTTATTATCTGGTTGAATTTCTGCTTTCTCATTGCATAACAAACATGAAGTAAGCAAGGCTGCCTACTGATAAGTTTTAAGTGTAACTAATCTCTCACAGGAAGCAAATGTCTTGCGGCCACAAGAGGAAGTGTGCATGCAGCTGATTACTGCATTTTGTGTTTTCAACTTAATCCTTAATCAAAAGTGTTTCAGTATGAAATAGTTGCATCTTGTGTTTATAAAACCTTAATATTCCACAAAAACAATTACCGACAGTTCGTAATTTAATCACAAAGAAAATGCATTGTAAAGAAAAGCAAAAGTAAATTCTAAAAATGTAAAAGTTATCAAAGTCTGGTTGCTTACTTCAGTGCTGAAGTTGTCAACCAAAATTATGCATTCTTTATCAAAAGGATTATGAAAGTGAACTTATCCATAGCTCTAGAGAGAACAAAGTCATTTATTTGAAGACTCTCTCTTAGCCACCTTTACGCATCCGTTTCAACAGACAAAGATTACGAGGGGACTTGAATGCAGCACGAGGATCAAGCTGAAGCGGAGTAAAAACTCGCTGCAGCCGAGCAGAAACGCAGTGAACAAGTTAGCTCAACAATGAGATTTTAGTCAATTAAGCTTTGTCCGGATGTGTAATTACTCATTACTTGTCTCGGTGAACTACTTTCAGGTTAGATTTATCGTGTTATTACCGGAGTCGACACAGAGTTCTGCTTTCTTTCGGATAAAACGGGGAGCAAGAAAGGTCCGTTTTAAAGACAGTGCGATTTATAGGCTACATGCATTGACGTTTAATCGTCTCATGGTTCAATGTCCACAATAAAGTCTGCTCAAGAGCTGGACTTCAGACTGCTGTTTGAGGAACACGGTAAACACTCAACAGGTACGTGTCATTTTGTCGAGTAGTTAGTTAGCGAAAACGCTTGTCAAGTTCAAGAGATTGTAAGAGTTAAACCAGAAGTAGATCATTTAGGCCTTCAAAATAAAAGTAAAATAAAATTTAAAAAAGTTACAAATTAATGTTCTGAATTTTACCAATTTGACGAATTTTTGAAAGGTGTCCTGGTGTCTTGTGATGGACCCAATTGCAGCAGGCCTGAGAGGATACCCTGAATGAAGTGAAGATTTAACAATAAAAATGAAGAACAAAAGCCATAACTCTAGATAAACAAACCAGCAAAGAGAACACTGGCAGAATGCAGGGAAGTGACGGGAGTGGAGGAGAGAATTCCATGAGGAGTGACTGAGGATGAGGTGCTTAAATATGGAGGAGGTTGCAAAGATCTAGGCTGATGAGCTATTGAGTTGCAGGTGTGAGAGGAGAGCAGGAAGCAGGCTGAGGAGACAGAACATTGGGGACGAGGAAATAATTCTAACACTAAAGAATGACTGGACTAAAGAAACATAATAAAACTGTAACTAAGAATAACTAGAAAAAAGAAATAAACATAACTAGAAACATTAAGAAGGACTGAGTTAAAGTAAAACAGAAACAGGACTCATCTAAACAAAAGGGAAAGGGACACAGAATAATCAAACTAGAATAAATCAGAACTCAAAAACACTTAACCTGGAATCCTAACAGAATGCTTGGATATCACAGTGAAAGTGTTTATTTGAATTATTTTGCGAAAAAAGTAGTGTAGTTAAAGCTGGGGTATGTAACTTTTAATTATTATAATTATTATTATTTATTTACATATTTGTTAAACATGTATGAGACAGATAATTTGTGAGAAAAAAATTGAGCTCCTCTGCATTCTGCCAGTTCTCCCAGTGCTAACTACAGAAAGACTCAACTCGGTCAGAAACCACCAATTAAAGTCAGGAGGAGCATTTTTGTGTTGTCACTCATGCTTGTGTTGGCGCTACTCACAACCTCCAGCTTGTTCTCTGCTATGCTCTGAATGCTCAGGCTAGTTAGCATAGCCACTGAGCCACTCAAAGGCTTTCTTGGGACATTAGTACATTAAGCAGCTTGTACATGAGGTAGGTTGTGTTAAGAGAGGAAAAATTCTTGAACTTTAAAAACCTTTTGACTCGTTAAATCC
>NW_015114540.1:141526-144103 GCF_001443285.1 Poecilia latipinna
CATTTAAATATTAAACAATTTAAAATCTTTTAATTTATGTATGCTGAAATTGAATAAAGTTTTACAGCATTGATAATCTCAATAAATAAGTGTTACATTTATGTTTCTGTGGTCTGTTTTAAAATATTAGCATTTATGGGGCCCCTGAAGCTCTTGGGGGCCCAACGGAGCTGTTGACTTAATATGGATTAAACAGAAGCGCAAATTTGTTGTTTTTAGACTAGTTGCAGGTTTAAATAGCATTTCACTGGAGATGTTTTCCTGTAACATATAATTACACAGTAATACTTTAATATTTTCTGTCAACTTAACATCTTTTAAGACAAAAACATGGTGGACCGCCGGTGGACCGCCTCGACGCCCCCACCAATGGGCTTAGCAAGTTTTCTGGGGGAAACCCTGACTATGTTGACTGATTATAATACATTTCTAATTTAAATGTTAAGAAATTACAATTCATCTATAAAACACATTACATACTGAGGGAAATGTACTACCCAAGTTCTGCCTTTCTGCAGCAGGCATGAGTAGACAGATCATCAGACAAAGCCAAGATGATGGTCTAGATCAGTGTTTCTCAATCCTGGTCCTCACCATCCTCCTCCTCTGCATGTTTTATATATGCCTCTATTCCAGAACAGCTGATTCAAATGATTGCATGACCATCAAGTACTGCAGAAGCCTGTTAATCATCCAGACATAATTCAGGTGTGTTGCAGAAGGGAAATACCTACAACATGCAGGACAGGGGGGCGGTGAGGACCAGGGTTGAGAAACACTGGTCTAGATTTAAGTTGCCTGCAATATAATAAAGTTCCCTTCACTAAGTTCAAGTCTGAACTCGTATGGCTTGAACGTAGTAAAAAAATGTTGCTTTCTTTTATTTTGTTTTTCTTTGCAGATTTTTAAGTTTAAATTTCAGCTTATTGAACTGCTTCAAAGAAATAACTTTTTTCACTAGCTTGTTAATTAAACATATATAAGTCTATATTGCCTTAACGGACAGTGTTTAAGAAATAAAAGTGAAGTTGTAAAACTGTGATGTGAAATGCAATGTGGTAAAAAATGTAGGTGCACCCAGTGCAAGAATCTGGTCTAGAACTCTGGTCGATGTGGTTACATGACATAGCCCATTATGAAATTACATAATGACAAATCTAGACTCATTAGGCCAGTGTTTCTCAATTCCGGTCCTCAGGCCCCCCTGCCCTGCATATTTTAGGTGTTCCCTTTCTGCCAAACTCCTGGATTGAATATGTGGGTGATTAACAGGCTTCTGAGTACTTGATGACTGCAGAAGAGGTCATGCAATCATTAGGATGAGCTGTTCTGAAATAGAGACATAACCTTTAACCCTTGTGCGTGCGAGGACTGAGGCAAACGTAGAAGACTGTGGCAAATGATACAAGTTTTACGTGTGTGGGGTCAGTTGGACCCCATTTCTAAACACAAGGGTTAAAACATGCAGAACAAGGGGTAGGAGGACTGGAATTAAGAAGTGAATGTTCTTAACATGAAACTGAAACTGCAAGTACTTAAATTTGGGTTCTGGTGGGAACGTGCTTGAGGAATTTTTGCAGAATGACTGGATTATATTATAAAAGTGTGTTGTAAAAGTCTCCATTGTGAAAGGGGTGCTGATAATCTGCCTTGGTCACTAAAGCCAATTGTCCAGGCATCCTGACAGTTTTGATTATTTGAGTCTTGTACACTTGGTTGTGAATAGAATATAATGCGTCAAGTTGATCTGGTTATGGTCTATCTATGGTGTTCCTGGAGTAGAGTTGACACAAGACAAAAATTTCAAAATTGATACTAAGCCTAAGAAAAATACTCGATGCCATTTTTGATGCCACACCAACTTTGCACAGAGCAAAACATATGATTAAGTTCCTTAATTAGGCCAAAACAAACAAGTAGGAGATGATTCTGCCTTTTCCAAATTTTTTTGGAAATCCAACCACAGCTTCTTAGTAGGTTTGAGGTTATGGATGTTTTCCAAACACATGTCTTCTGAACAATGACAGCAAGCACCAGTATATTTTGTGACAAGATTATATAAGTAATCTGGGTCCTGGCTGTTTAGTGCTCTGTATGTTAATGTGATTTGATTTTGACCAGATTTATAAGGTATTCTCTCTCATTTTAGCTTTAACAGATTTTTTTAAACAATTGTTTGTTATTTGGGGAGATTTTGATCTTCCTACTTGGTATAATCACATCTCTGCAGAAGGCCACCAAACAAGCGGATTACATCCATGAGTTCATCTACATCCCCATACAGGCTTCCACTAACATTACTGCCTCTACTGTGATAGCGATCCTCCAAGCATTACACAAACTCATCAGTCCAGATGTTAGTCTTTTTCACTAGTTCATTCCCCTCTCTAAGTTAGTTTTGTACTCTGGTAAAATCAATCAAGTTTATTTGTATAGCACATTTTAATAAGACAGTTCAAAGTGCTTTACATCATAAAAACATAAAAATACAGTCATAGAAGACATGGTCAACAATTTAAGCATAACACTTTATCTGGTGGCATTATTAAACATATGAATATTTATACAATCAACACT
>NW_015114541.1:0-658 GCF_001443285.1 Poecilia latipinna
TAACTAGATAGATATACATGTGTTGTCGTGGTTTCAAAATGTGTTTAAAGCAGGTCTGGATGCAGCTGGATGCCATACAACTGTTAATAACCAAGTGTATGATGATCTACGTCATGATTCTATGTTGATGATTAAATAAAATCATATGGTAATGACAGCGTATGCATGTCTGAGCTAAGCGTATGACTATCTGACAACGTATGCTGATCTGACAGAACACCGTGATCTGACCTGACAGAACACCCGTTCTTTGTTCTTGTAATGCTCTGTGTACACTGCATCATTATTTAATTTAATTATGTACGTTAATATTTAAATTAACAAACAACTAAAACACAAAAATGAAAGAGCACGCAGAGCATGCATATTGCTCTTTGTTTTTGTTCAAAGTGGCAGCTGTAATGTCTGCCATGGTGTCAGACCACCTGGCTTCATGGACTGGGATAGAGAGTGAAAACAGTCACGATGAGCGCCTTCTGTTTGGTTACTTCTTGCTTGTTGCTCCTTGGTCAGTGTTCATAGTTGAGCGTTATTTACCGTCAGGGCATTGCCTCAATTGCTATGTTTAATGGTGCAGACAGTGGTGGTTTCTGACATGAGCAATATGGGCAAACGCCCAGGGCGTTATCTTTTTAGGGATGGCACAAGACCACCACGC
>NW_015114541.1:4038-10841 GCF_001443285.1 Poecilia latipinna
TGATGCCTCCATTTCAACTTCTCTGGGATTTCTGGCTACAGCTGTGGTATTATGTCAGCTTTTAAAATGTTGATCAACTGCTCTCTGTTGTAAACCACTCTGTTGCTATAGTTATGCATCATAACAAAAATATGAAAAATATTGCCAAAAATCAGTCAAACCACAGCATTCAAAAAAAGAAACAGCTGTCCAAAAAATATTTTTTTCTCCAAAAAAGCAGTAATTAATGTTTGAAAATAATGATAAAAAAAAAAAATTAAAGCTGCAAGCGGCTCCTTCTACACCGAGAAGTTATGTCAGATGGCACAGGATTAAACCCATCTGAATCAGAGTAAAAGTAAAATACAGTTGAAAAAACAGGTGACTTCCTGTCAGAAGTGGGTGGGGCTAAGGTGATATCAATTGAACATGAGAATGTGATCAAGACTGGTCAATAGTGAGACATACAAAGTCTGATGCAGCTGTGACCTTGCATGTGGAAGTTATTGAACCTTGATGTTTCATGGCAAATAGTCAAAGTTTGACACTTAGCCACGGCCACATGCTTTGATGTACGAGAAATCTTTTGATAACTTTTTACCTTCAATGCCTCAAGAGTGTGCTGAGTAATTCTGAAGTCTGCATCTTAAAAACTGTAGGACGGGTTCAATCAGATACGTCTATAAAAATGAAAAAGACGGCTTTGATCCAAAATGGCCGACTTCCTGTTGGGTTTGGACTATTGCTCCAAGAAAAAATTTTGTATGTCTTGATATGCCCTTGGTACACATGTGTACCAAGTTTCATTATTCTAGGTTAAAGCATAGCTTGGGGCTGATCATTTAAAATATTATAAGGGGCGCTGTAGATAAATTAGGCCACACCCACCAAAGTTTGTTATGGATTCCTGTCAGAGGGTGGATAAAGATCAATCTTAGTGAGTTTGGTGCAGCTCGGCTCAAACTGTGGAATTTAAAGCCAAACGCATCGCAACAGCGTTACAGGTCACCTCGCCACGCCCACCCACTTCATTGATACCGGTCAGGGTTGGAATCCACTTCTCACCAACATGTCTTCTGTCTCTGGACACAGTTTCATGTTGATTAAGTCAAAGGGGTCACAGTAAAACATGACACTTCCTGTTCTCAGGGGGCGTGGCCTAAGTGATGTCATCATTTGACCATTAGGCATTGTAGGTCACCAGATGATCAATTACTGAAAGTTTGGTGCCTCTGAGTTTTTGTGTAGGAGATAACAGTTTCGTGTTTCATGGCGAGTAGGTGAACTTTGACCCCTGATAACACCCCTTCAGCATGCACAAAAACTCAGTTTTGACAACTTTTAATCGGCCATGCCTTATGAACGAACAGACCAAGTTTGAAGCTGATCAATTGAAATCCCTAGGAGGAGTTTGATCAAATGCGAAGGCTGTAAACGGCCAAAATGGGATCAAAATCAGAACTTAAATCCAAAATGGCCGACTTCCTGTTTGACTTGCACTATGACAACAGGTGGCGCTGATGAGCCGTTTCTTGTGTGATTTTTGCGAGGACCTTAAAATACGTAATTTTCACGCAGACTTGATGCGTCTGCCAAGTTTGGTGAGTTTTTGAATTAATAAAGCCCCCAAAAAGCCAATTAATTTGGCAGAAGCACAATAAGAAGAAACAGTACGATTACAATAGGCCTTCGCAGGGCTTTGCTGCTTGGGCCTAAAAAAGACAAAATCTCAATGAAACCACAGAACTACTCCAACATGCTGCCACCCTCAGTGGCACACTTTGTAATTTTATCAGTGAAAAGTCCTATACAAATAAAATTTTACCTACTTACTTATAGCTGGACTGAATTCGACTCTATATAAACAATCTGAACAAATGATAGGAATTTACTGGACTGAAATCAAAGATTGATCTGAAACAATTTTAAATAGACTTTGGACAAAGTTGTATTCTTTATATAATTACTTTGAGGATTTTAAGATCATGAAGGTCATTGGATTTTTTTATTTAAGAGTGCCCCTCAATATGACCCTGAAGTGAGGGAAGGGATGGAGAGGACTCATTTTATTTTTTGTTGCCATACAGCAGCTTTAAAGACAAGATTTAAATATTATCTTTGAAAATAAATGTAGAATAATCAAGTTATAAAACTTAGGTAAAAGAAGATACAAATATGTTTGCCTTTTTATCACAAAGCTTTACCTAAAGTTCAGGGTCCATCCAAAATTTTATATATATTTTGTCTGACATGCCCCTGTGGTGGGACAAGTAGTGAAAGGAAAAAATAACCCTCTATAAGTATATGTAGCATAACATAAAACCATGCTACTAAAACAATGAAAATAATTTATTGAACTGTATGCACATGATGTGAAGAAAGCATAATAAAATGGGAAAGCAAAGTAGAACCTTCATAGTAGTTTTGTGTAAAGAGTAGGCCTGACTTGTAGGCCTGACTCCTCTTACCTCTTGGACCACCTTTGCAGAGATTGTAGCTTCACAGACAGCAGACTTGCCCCTGCCTTCAATCCAGTTGATAGCAGCAGGTTTCTTGTCTGTACAGTAGTTCCCACTGACTGCCACTACCTGCAGCTCAGGGAAGTGCTGCTGCAGCCTGCTCAGAGCCTTTTCTGTGCCCTGCAGACAATCAAGTTTTCTTTAAAACAAAGGTTGCTTACAGTACATTTATATAAATTGATAAGTACAGTTGATATGTTGAAGACTATTTTCTCATGGTTACCTTAGAGATCATATTCATTCCCATAGCATCTCCTGTCCTGCACTGGAAGCGTATGTAAAGATTTCTCCCAGCCAGACCAACCAGCAATTTTTGTAGCCGAGCAAATCTGCCAATAATAAATGCAAAAATCATAAATTATTTGTAGAAGACAAGAAGAAGTTTTTACTGGTATTGGTCTTAAACACAGTTTATGTAGTGAGTCTGTACAGCTACACCAAGCGGTTTACCTGCTGCTGTTGTCAAAAGCCTCTGAGATGTCCTGAAAGCCATCTGGACTCTCCAGCCAGGCCTTGACCTCGGCAGCCTTGCAGGCAGATGGGAGTCTGACCACAGGACCACGAGTCATGCCATCAGCCAGGATACAGCTGCTGGCTCCTCCGGACAGCTAAAGCAAGGAGACAAAAAGAATTAAACATATACTCAGAATTATAAATGTCTAAATGTTTAAAAAACAAAACTAAAAACAGAGGTGAACTGGTAGCAACTGGTACAATTTTCCAGGCAGCACAGTCAAGCAACAGCAAAGATTCTCACTCTGGTAGCAAGTGAGACAACTGGCAATAAATACAACTTCAGACCGGATAGACAAACGACAAGAACCCGACAGGCAAACACAGACACAGGTGGAGTTAAATACACCAGGGAGTAATTATGGGGAAACAAAAGACAGCTGGAGACAATCAAGGGGTAGGCAAGAAAACAGGGAGACTCAACTGAACACAGAAACCTAAATAAACACACAGAAAAACCAAATCCTCACACATTGTGCGAACCAAAACAAGTAAAATCATAAATATTTTACTGTATTACAGGCTACCTGTATGAATAATGCAGAAAGTAGAAGCACTTCACAATGTGGAAAAAAATATGTATTTTGGTTCTGCCATACGGGGTGTAAAGTAGTAAGTTACATTTACATTTATTAGTGTAATTACAATTTGTCTAATTTGTCCTTTAAGATGTTTACAAAAGCTGAACTTTTACTTTTCCTTGAATTTGTTTTGAATAAAGTTACTCAGTTACATTTGAAATCATATCCATTAATGTAAAGATTACTTTATCTTTACTCTACAGAGTAAAGATAAAAAAAGAAAATGGCAGAAAAAATGGCATTGATCTTTTGGCTGGGTTCTTATAGTGTTGCATCAATGAGAAGACAGAGGAGCAAGGAAAACCTGTCAAGTTATCTTCTGAGAAAAAGAAAAGCCCTTGCTGAATTTAATGCATCGGTTTAACTGTAAGCATAGGCAGCAGGTTTATCATACATTGTATACTTGAATAATATTTTAACAACAAATGAAAATGTCAATTTTATCAGGTACTTGTGATTATAATTTGTATTGACTAAAACTGACAACAGAAAATCGGGTTTGGAGTCGTTTATTTAAAACTATTAGATGGGAGTAACAAACAGCAGCTGACATAATATATTGGAAATCAATGTCCCATTAAAATACACATAATATTTTCTGTTGCTTTTTTATTTATAAATGTGCTCCTTTACATAAATATAGCTTAACACCAACATGTCCTCATTTCCTTTGTGATGAGCTGAACTTTGTTTTGCTCATCACAAAGTAACTAAAGTACAATTGTAAAGAGGTACTAAGTGCACATTTTTATCAAAAATAACTTTGGCATCATTGTTATGGATGTAAATCCCAGGGGGGTCAGGACCCTCTCCCCCCCAATCTTGGAAAGGTCCAGCATGCCCCCATTCACTTGTTGTCACTACAAGTGAATGTCATTGGAGTACACATTCAATGACCACTCCTGGAATATCCTCTCAGTTCTTCTATTCTAGGAGAATCCTAGAGGTAAAAAAAATGCTGATATGCAGGAGTATCTAAGTAACATTATTAACTTAGTTTGGAAAATTTTATTCCACATAAGTAGGAGATTGTGATTAACCATGTGTCCAACATAGTGGACGGCATGCATTGCTGACTATATTTTTAACATCAGTCATGTAGTTGATTTACCTTTCATTATGACTGTTTTGCTTGCAATTAAATTCATTTTGAGTATATCTATAAGTTAGTTTTAAAAATATATAATTTTTATGCAGATCAGTTGTAGTTTGTGTTCGTAAAACTATAATTTTCTCATACTTTTAGGCCGCAAGTGCAGCAAAGAATAAGGAACACTAAAAAATAGTCGAGGAAATTCCCTCTGATGACGAATATAGTGACAGCAATGATGAACACTGGAAACATAGTTGTGGATGATGAAGGAGATGCCGACAGTCAGGATGCTGAAAGTCAAGATGATGAGGGCCAGGATGATGAAAAACAGGATACAAAGGGAGGTCAGCATGATGAGGGAGCTGAGGAAAATGTTCACACGGTACTTGCTCAGAGAAATGTTCACAAGGGTCATGTCAGCTCTCAACCCTGCAAATATGTCTGGAAGGTAAGGTCCAAAACAATAACTTTGATGGAGACCTGCCATCTTTTCTAGGAGACAGGAGAGTAAATGTTGACGTTAGAGAAGCAATTGATTTCTTTAGGTATTTGTTTCCCTTAGATCTCATTGATGAGATAGTGCATAACACCAACATGTATGCTCCGCAGAAAGGGAAAGAAAATTTGGCAGTGACAAGTGAAGAAATGCAAATTTTTCTAGGAATCAACGTGGTCATGGGGTACATTCAGTATCCTAGGACACGGATGTACTGGTCCAGTGAAGATTGGCTTCGTCTTGGAATAATTGCAGATGCTATGTCTGTAAACACATATGAGCAAATTCTGAGTTATCTGCACTTTGTGGATAACTATACTTACCAGCCAGCAAACACAGACAGGCTCTTCAAAATAGCACCAGTGCTAAGTACACTTCAGAAAACATTCCTGGCGGCAGTAAACCCTGAAGAATTCCAATCAACTGATGAGCAAATCTTCCCTTCAAAGGCCAACTGTCAATCAAGCAATACATACCAAAAAAGCCCAAACCCTGGGGAGTGAAAGTATGGATCAGGACAGCGTCCTCAAATGTATGTACAGATTTGAAGTGTACCAGGGCTCAGCAATTAGGGGTCTGAGCAGTGGTTTGGAAATGGCTGGAGATGTAGTGATGCGCCTTTGTTTTGACATAAAGCATAAAAACCACAAGGTGTTTTTTGACCATTTCTTCTGCAGTATTCCACTCCTTAAGGCCTTGAAAGACCTAGGCAGGTACATGCAGAGCAAACAGAGTGAAAGGAGCGAGTCAGAAACTTAAGAGTGAAGAACAACTGAAAGAAGAAGGCAGACGAGCCTGCTCTGTTGTCAGCACAAACAGTAACATCACTGTCGTGTGTTGGCTTGACACCTCAGTCATCCACATGGTATCGACCTGTGCTGGTCAGTCCTCTGAAGACATGGCCCAAAGACGGCTGAAGAAAGAACAAACCAAGATCAGGGTCCAAAAACCCTGCTTGGTGGCCCTTTATAACAAACTCATGGGTGGGGTGGATCTTGTTGACCAGTGTGTGGCAATGTATCCTCGCAGATGTAGAAACAAGTGGTGGTACATCAGAGTGTTCTTTCATTTTTTGGATGTGGCTGTTGTAAATGTCTGGCGACTCTACCTGATGTCTGGATTGGAAAAGAAGAATCTCCTCATTTTCTAAGCTTCTGTGGCCTGTGCACTGATAAATTCTGGGTCTGTTCAGCAAAACAGAAGAGAAAGACCCAGTGGAGCCCCACCTCCAGCAAAATGCAGAGCCAGGCCCAGCCCAACGGATAAGCAAAGTAAGCAGCTGCTTAGGGCCCCAAGGCCACTAAGGGGCCTCCTCAGTGGAGCTGATTTTTTTAAGTAATAATTTCTATGTCATTATAATATCAAAAACACACAATTTCACCACGAAGTGATTTGTTTTTACAATAATAAATATTTGATAATGTACGTAGAAATCATTATTATATGAATAAAAAAGGAAAAAAAAATGTTCTTGGTGCCCTCTGGTGGCCGCAGTAGGTATACCGCATGCTTCGCCGGTAATTTGAGCTGCCGTGCAATGTGCAGAGCATCCAAACGTCCAAAGCTCTGGTCAGAAGTTAAGTAAGCAAAACAATGTCTCAAAAAAGGACTTATCCTTCAGG
>NW_015114541.1:15888-18011 GCF_001443285.1 Poecilia latipinna
TGGAGCTCAACGTAGTGAACGTTCCAGATTAGAGAGCAGTTTTTGGTGAATTAAAAAAAAAAAAAATCGTTTTTGGTGAATAAAGTGGAGTAGACTTGCTACTTGTCAGATAACGGAAAACGTTGAATGTTGTATTGTTTCTGCACCATTTCATTGTTTGGCCTAGTCAGTATGTGTCCATTTGTGTAAAGACTGAAATATGACAGTCAAAGTGAAATAAACTGATGATTGTGATTAAACAAAGAAGTGGCCTGGAGTGTATTGAAGAACGTGTCGGACAGTTTGAAATTCCCCCAGTGCGGCCCTCTACAACACCATTAGTTTGCCGCACATCTATCAATGAAGGCTTTCAAAAGTGAATACATTATTCAGCAAACCAAACATTTTGTCATTATTATCAGAGTTGCTATTAACAAGAACTCAAAATACAAGTCATGTTTGTTTATTTCTACTTTGTACATCATCATTCTATCCACTTACTGTTTAGCTGTCTCAGTGGAGAATCTTTAATGTAAGAAAGTGAAATATGTCCAAAATTGTAACCTTAGTGATAAACAAGATTGAGTTTAAACTTTTAATTCTTAGTGACCAAAATGTGAAAACATGGAAGGTTTGATTAAAACTAGAACCAGTCAGATTAGAAGGAATACAGGTTCCTTCTATTTGTTTTCAGTATAAATGAATCATAATTAAACATATTGAGAAGTTAAAAACAACAGATTGTTAATGCAATTCAACTCTGTAAGAACATCAGCCACATTTTTTTTAATTAGAAATGTTTCATCAGCACACTGAGCTCATGTGATTCCTGCTCCAGAAAGGTGAAGGTCTCTGGACATATTGAAGGTAAACACCGACTGGCAGTCAGGAAGACGGACTCTGATGAGACAATTTTGCAACTCCGAGGCTGAAGGAAGAACCACACTGATGGTTTGCGGCGGCAGTTTACCAACATCTGAAAACACATTGGAACATATTATGAATGTGTGGCGCCAACATGCAGTTCTGACACTATTAAGTTATTTGCAACACCCTGGCTAAAATTAGCACATGTATATTCGGCACTGTATTACAAGTTTTATTGTAGTTTAATACAAAAATCATTGTTAGCTCACCTGCACCGTCTGAGCCACCTGCTTTCCTCCTGCTGCAAGGCAGAGATCAGCTGTCCTCCTTAACACAATCGCAGCTTTCCTCCCACCACGCATTTTCTTGAAGTCTCAGAAAAAATCCTAATCACAGGCTATAAAAAGTAGCTCAGCTCTCTCTTCTTTTGTCTCAGAAAAACAACAACTCGCGTTAGGTTGCATAGTAACAAAGCACAGCACATGGCGCCTGGAGGTGGGGCTCTATACTCCCCCTCCGCCAGGACACGGCACCCTGCTACAGAGCCGAGCCAGCCGGTGGAAACGTGTTCACTCCGAAGTAGAGCCGAGCCAAGCCGGGCTGCTGAAGTAGAGCCGGTGGAAAAGGGGCATTAGATATTTCCTGGTACAGAAACATTTTCCTGGCCCGTGCAGCCACAGGTCCTCACTAAGTTGTATTAGCCAGGAGAAATTTATTGGCATAATATTTTGTGGCATACACAAAAGTAATGATTTCTGTTAGATTATTATTATTATTTCTTTTTTTCTATTTTGTTATTGAATTAATTGATATGTTTTTTTAATGTATATTTATAATTTCGAAATTTGGCATCTATTGTAATTAACTATTGCAGCAGCAGAAAGCTACCAGTAGGAGGCAGTGTGCTCTCGTAATCGCTCCAGAGTCTGTATTCCTGGTTTCAGTTATGTGACCCGGATCACCGCGAAATTCAGATGGAGGGCCAGAAGTGGATTTCTCCAGTTCAAAAAAAGCAAAGTTGATCACAACAAGTATGCTAATGCCCTAAATGGGCTGGAACAGCCGAGGTATCTCGAAAAAAATACTTAATATTTAGGATATGATCCGTATTATCACGATAAAAAAATACTTCTCTTATAATCTTGACGATTTACCAGGTGTCGAGGCAATCCACATAACTAACTACCTGGAGCTGCAGACCTCATATTATACCAGTGGTTCCCAAACTTTTTCTCCTGGGACCCCCCTATGGATTACTACGGAGCCCTCCAGGGGAC
>NW_015114541.1:23295-24411 GCF_001443285.1 Poecilia latipinna
TCCAGACGGCTTCCCACGCACCCACCCCCCCAACCCCACCTGAAATGGCCTGCAATGGCCCCTAGGGGGCGCGCCCCACAGTTTGGGAACCTCCGTATTATATGATGAGCCAGAAGAAAGTTTTCAAAAGCCTGTAAAATATAATCATTTACTTTCAGGTTGAGTCAAGCATTTAGGATCAAAAGAAGCATAAGATGACTGTCAACTAGTTTCTGCTGGGTGAGTAGTGAGTTGTGCTATTTTAAGTAATTAGTCTATGATAACGATGCTATCGCTAACAACGAACTAACCATGCTATTTTATGAGCTTGAATCTCCTGGTAAATAATTTATTTAGCTTCTGTAAACCCAAATTCATGCTCGAGTTGTACGTTAATGTTGAGTCGCTGTAGGACGCTGGATTCAGGTCCTATGTAGGTCAACGATTAGCACCGATCTACAGAAGCCCCGTGTTCGTCCGGCTAGTATAGTTCGTGGTCAGACACAAAGCATGTGGGGGAATATTAACAGCTCACTGTGACTATATGGTTGGGTAGATTATATTGAACTTATTTAGCTTTTTTATTATTATTTTTTTTTAGGATGAAAGTCCCACTGAATAAACATATTTTCTGCCCTTGACTCGGCACTGAGCTAGCTGCTAACAACATTAGCACTCTGAGGACAACCACGCTAGGGCACAAAAATAATATATCTTACCTTACATATGAATGCTTGTCTTTCTAAGTAACTGTCCAACAAAATATCTGAAAATACAATTTAAACAATGCGATTGTTTCCTGTTAGAAAGTGGTGCTGCAAACTCTGGCATTGTTAGTTTCTGCACTGATCCACTTTTCTCCTCTTTTTTTTAGTAAGTTTTTTAAAATTAACTCCCTTGTGACCAACTACCTTCGAAATACAAAAATAACGTTTATTTGAACGGTTGGTGTAAACGCCCATGATCCAACAAAAACGGAATTTTTGTTCCGTTTTTGTTGGATCATCTACATGAAAACGTTCTAATTACAATCTTTGTTTACACAGTAACGGTACACATCGAAAACGTGTAATGCTCTTGCACGCTAGTTGGTGCTAGGTACTTTGAAACTGAAGATATTGAAGGCACGTGGATTCG
>NW_015114541.1:28704-33682 GCF_001443285.1 Poecilia latipinna
AAAGATCCATTTTCTCTGTTTACACAACAACGGACATTGGTACGTTTCAGAAACATCGCACTCTGGAACCCGTTTTCAATCTGTGCCGTTGTCAGAGAAAACATTCGGTGGTTTTGTGTAAATGTACACCACAAACGCAACAAAACTCTTCCGTTTTCACCCAAAATCGTTGTCATGTAAACGGGGCCTCAGACTTTAGACATTTTGATGCTGGATCAACAGAAATAAATGGGTGGAATTTACTTGTGGCCCTCTATGTGATTTGGGTGACGTTACGTCATCTGAAACCCAGCAATAAGTGACAACTGGCTTCAGAACAGATTCCAGGAGGATTTGAGAAGTACGGAGTTGTTTCTGCCTTGTTACTTCAACCTGTTTTATCCTGTTTACGGGTTAGTAAGGTCTATAATCGTCTTACTCTCACAACGTAACCTTTTGAGGGACTTATTTAGTATTGTTAACGTAGTTTTTATAGAGTTTTAGTGTTTTATTGTTGTCATGTACACATTGTTTAATTTACTTTAGTTATCAGTTATGAATATGTCACCTGTGATCTGTTTAGCCACATGTCTTTCTGTGAGAATGTTTATGTACAGAAGAAAAAAAAAAGTATATTGTTTATACAGTAAAATACTGGGTAGCGAATGGGAGTTACCATGAGAATGAAGTGTAGAAGAAGTTGTGCCTTTATATGGAAGGATTAAAAGAAACTGTTCATTACAGAAATAAGTATGTTGACACAATGTCTAATATACAGAACAGATTCCAGGAGGACTTGAGAAGTACAGTTGTTTCTGCCTCGTTACTTCAACCTGTTCTATCCTGTTTACAGGAAAAATCAGTGTCTGTTACACCGACACCAGTCCTGGTGCATGTAATATTTCATCAGGAAAACTTCACCTTCTTGAATTGAAATTTCATGGAGCTAAATGTGTTATGGGGCTAGTGCCTGTAAAAGCCAGTAACAACAATTCAAACACTTACAGCAATTGCACGACAGCCTCGGTTAGTGCTTGCAACTAAGCAACCTTCTGTAGTTGCCATGGGAACCTGGAACTGTTTTCCATCCAGATGTAGCGGTCCTGCAACTCCAACCGGTACTGGGATGTAACCAATCACATTCTCACAGCAGGTACCCATAACCTAGAAAATGCATCTTTGTTAAAGACACAGGTTCATGTGGTTGTAGGGTTTCTTGTATAGCTTTCAATGTCACCTTGGAGTAGTCGTAGTTGATGTATGGAAGGGAGGAGAGTGCAGAAGAACAAGAAAGCTTGGCAGAGATCATCTGTCTTCGTATCGCCACTCCTCTCTCTGGTTTCTCCATCAAAGCCTCCAGTTTGTATGCTGGAATGTGTTTGGAGGTAACCAGCAGCATCACCTCAGCATCACTTAGATGATATGGCCCTTGCTGCAGAAACACAACCAAACTTCAACGTTATAGGAGCTGGTGGTTATTATTGGAGTCTGAATAGCTGTTGCTCCACCCATAGGCCATTCCAATGAAAAGCCTATGGGTGGCCTATTTAAACTGTAAAATCTGAGTCCTATTTCAAAACACTTATTTTATAATTGATTCTGACCAATCAACTATGTATTTACTGGTTATAGCCTTATCAATTAGATAGTTCTGATTGTGTCTATGATGCTAAAATGTAGGTGAGGCTATAAATATAAATATAATGGTAAGAATCATAGGAAAGTAAGTACACCCTCTTTTAAATATGCAGACGTGAGCCTAATAATGTGGTTTCCACCAGATTCTCAAAGGTCTACATTCTAACCTCATATGTACAAAAAAAAAAAAAAAAAAAAGCAAATTTAAATTCTAAAAAATTTAATCATATGACTTGTGAATTGTTAAAGGGGCATTATAGGATTTCTTCTCTGTTTTACCTCAGGGTTGTTAAAGATAGACACACATTCATCAAGTCCTCTGGGATTCTGCAGCAGACTGGGCTCAGTGTTGTCATACTTCATCTCCCCATCTTCTTCCCCAATGACAAACAAGCTCTTTGACTGACAGTCAATGGTGGGGGCCGGAAATGGCCGAATAACTTCATCTAGGGAGACAAGTTGGAATAAGACACAGTGCTACACAAGCTTATCTGTTCCATAATCGTCAGTGAGGGCAGACACACCTCTCTCCTCCCTGCAGGGGGCTGCAGGGGCTGCAGATCTGGGTGCAGAAGACTTCCTCATGCAGCAGGTCTTGTTGTATTGCTGGTTTGGGCTGGGAGCAGCCATGGTGATGGGGTTCCTAAGAGACAGTGTAGATTCCATCTCCACTTGCTCAAAGAAGATGTACTTGACAGCCAGCAGCAGAGCCAAGGCCAGACAGATCACTTGCTCTATGTCCATAGTTATCATTCTGTAAACAAGACAAACAGGTTAATCAGGTTCATGACTGACTGCAGGCTGGTATTCTTCTTGCTGTTAATTTTTTTTTTTATTTGCTTTGGTCATGACTTAATTCTCAAGATACAGACTGAGCGATGGTCAACATATTTATTTAACAAACTTAATTATTTGGTGAATTGGAGATTTTCTGCAACAATAACTCAAAACATTCAAGATATTTAAAGGTTCACTATTATGACTCATTGAACAAGCTAAGATAGATCTGTGGGGCTAAACAAAACATGTTCATAACATTTAATACACAAAATCATTCTCCAATATTGAGATTTCACCCAATCAATTCTGCCTGTTTTGAGCTCATTAAAGAATCCGCTGGGCTACGACAAAATTATGCCAGTGAGCTGCTGCTGGCCACACCCTTCTAACTGAGTCCCTACACTGGCTCCCTGTAGGTCAGAGAACAGACTTTAAAATACTGTTAGTTTATAAATCACTGAACTGCTTAGTACAACAATACATTGAAGATCTGCTGTTGTTGAGGTCCTCTGGTTCTGGTTCTGCTCTGCATCCCCAGAAACAAACGAGGAGAAGCAGCATTCAGCTTCTATGCACCACAAACGTGTAACAAACTTCCAGAAAACTGTAAAACAGACGAAACACTGAGTTCCTTTAAATGAAGGCTAAAAACCCAGCTGTCTAGAGTTGCTTTTGAAACATAATCAATTAATTGTTAAACAATTTGATGTGTAACGATGGCATTTGACAAAATGTAATGTTTCAATTCTTGACTGTGTTCTATGACTCTGTATTTTTGTTCTTTCATGATGTAAAGCACTTTCGCTGAAATGTGCTACAGAGATAAACTTGAAATAATACATCTTTGACCCAGAAGCAGAAGAAGTGGAGCCAGGGTGCACCCAGACATTGTGCAGCAGTAAATCTACAGAGACCTATCTCTGTGGAGAAACGTGTTATTTTTGGATTGTGTTGTCCATCTTGCTGAATACTAACACCTCCCACCACTGCACAGTTATCAGGAACATCAATGGAAAGTGGTATCAAAGTCACATCAAAGCTGCTTTGGTTATTCCAAATGGAATTACATTCAAAAAGACTGGAAACAAGTCGGATTCAGGACTACGTATGG
This sequence comes from Poecilia latipinna, assembly GCF_001443285.1. NCBI lineage: Eukaryota > Metazoa > Chordata > Actinopteri > Cyprinodontiformes > Poeciliidae > Poecilia > Poecilia latipinna. The sequence continues at coordinate 32,213 of NW_015114541.1, forward strand.
AAGTGGCTCAAATCTAACTCCGAAAAATCATATACGGGTCAGTTCTGAGTGTTAACTTTTATTCTAAAAAGTCTGGCCTGGACACTTGACCACATCCAAATCTGATATGGGCCACATGTGCTTGCAGCGTGAACAAAGAATTGTTCACCTGCAAGTCCTTGGACAAAAGAGATCCTGGTAATGGGTGAGAGTTAAAGCAAATGTATGTCATGTTTTCTGCACACACTGCAAAACAAAAAATTATTTAAAGAAAAGTGCTTAGATGAGCCCTACCTGCTGAGGTAGAAGTGCCACAGTGGCATTTCTGGCTCAATTCTTCTAGGAGATAACTGATCCAGCTCCATGCCAAGTTGTTCATTACTCCCTGTTGTATTTGAGGACAATGGTTTGGAAATCCATCGGCTATGGGCATGAACCATCACCAGTCCAAGAGACTGCACATAGAGGAACCAGCAATGATGCACACACCCTTACAAAATAAATACATAGAGAGGATTTTCTTCGCATACAAAACATTACCATGATCATTTTGACTCTCTGAGTTACAGGATTGGGTTTGTTGTCCTCCTCCTCCATCACTCTGGAGAAGTCATTTAGCTGCCAGATCGGGTGACCTTCCTGACTCTCACGTGACAACTGGAGCAAATGTATATATTAAAAAAATCAACATGATGAAAAAAGGTTTCAGTAGTACAGTTATCTATGGGAGCTCAAAAAGTGGGTTTTACCTCAAGGACCAGTGAGACACAGGCAGGGAAGAAAGTCATAAACACAAAATAGTTGGCTAAAACAGACATGCATCCAAAGCCACACATGATTTCCAACTGTTTCACACCTTAAAGACACAAGAGAAAATTTCAGCAGTTGTAATTCCCATAAGAAGGAACCACAGTGCAAAAACAAACAATCACAAAGTATTTAAAGCATATTCTTTCATTACTTATTTTTTGTCAATGACAACATATATGTGTAGCTGAGTTAAAACTTTAGGAAATATTACAACAAGATCAAGGTAATATCTGGAGTATTCTAATAAAATTTGCAAGATATGATAAAAAAAAGATGCATTGATTTCCAAATGAAACAGGACTTTTCATTTCCTGTTTCATTTGTCCACATAAAGCTGTTACTGCTCTTATCAATGTTTTTTTATTTATTTAATCTTTAAGCAGGACAAAATCGCATTGAGATAAAAAGCCTCTTTTTCAAGAGTCCTGGATAAGAAGCAGCATCAAATAAATATGTAGCGTAAAACAGAGGCCCCAGTGTAGAAACTTGTAATCTATTCTAGCATTGAAAGAATGTTGGACTTTTTCATCTGACAACTGAAGTGTGGTCAAGTTGAAATAAAACTTATAGTTTCCTAATACGGCTATCAGCTGTTGCTAATGTACAACTATCCCAGATAGCACAGAATGATTGAAACAACATTGAATCAATGTCAGCCAGAAACATTGAATCAACGTTGAA
>NW_015114541.1:39533-53218 GCF_001443285.1 Poecilia latipinna
TTCAACGTTGATTCAATGTTTCTGGCTGACATTGATTCAATGTTGTTTCAATCATTCTGTGCTATCTGGGATGTATATGTAGTTCAACCATCTTTTTTTTAGTAATCCATAATCACAAATAGCTGAGTTGTGTTATTTGTTGGGTACCAAATCCTAATCTCACTTTTGACACTAAAATAGCTAAAACTGGATGATTTGTTGGACTCTGATGTCCTAATCTGACATCATTTAGCTCCTGAAATTATTCATACCTCAGTGGGGAACATCTGAACTGTTTATAAACTTCCACAAAAGTATGTGCCACTTTGCAGCTATTTTTGTTTATTTTCTAGCCCATCTAGAGTTTGCATTTTAAAAGTGGAGAGCAAATAAGAACTGATCAAAACTTAAAATTAGATCCTTGCTTGTAATCTGTGTTGTTGATGATGACAATGATTATCCAAATAGCAAGAGATGTTAGTTCAACGTTGAATTATGATCAAAAAGGTTAAAATTATGGTTCAGGTTGACAGTGGATCAACCATTAAACAATCATCCAATTCTGGCCAGTTAACTGATGTTGAAAAGATTTCATTGAATCAATGTTGTTTCATGGTCGAATTCCTATGATTGAAATGCCAGCTTCAGTGTTTTTCAATCCTGGTTTTCGTAGACTGCATTCCACAGAAACAGCATGATTAAAAGTTTCTACTGATGTGTTGATGGCAGCTGATTCTGGAAGCTTCACTGTGTTTGTTGTTCTGGACCTGACTTCAGCTTTTGACACTGTGGATCACACTGTTCTTATCAAAAGACTAAGAGATCTTTTTGGTATTTCTGGCTCTGTTTTAAACTGGTTTAACTCTTATTTATCTGATAGGTCTTTTACTGTTTTTATGAACAATGTTTTCTCTGATGTTGCTCAGCTGTCCTGTGGGATGCCCCAGGGTTCAGTTTTGGGCCCACTCCTCTTTTTATTGTACTTGCACCCACCGGGTTTTGTTTTAAATTGCTACAGTAACGTCTCATACCATGTGTATGCTGACGATATTCAAATATATTGTTCATTTCGATCTGAATTTTATAAATTGACTGAACTCAGTAACTGCCTGCCTGGCATTAAAATCTGGCTGAATGACAACCACCTGCAGGCAGGACCGAGACGCTTATCGTATCTTCTGATGATAAAATCACGGAAATCAGGAAGCATCTTGGATTTTTAAACCCTTTGAATAAAAATAGCCTCAGAAATCTGGGTGTTCTCTTCATCAGTTCTTTGTCATTGGACAATCATTGCAAATTGTTAGTTCGCAACTGTTTTTACCATTTAAGGAATATTTCGAAGCTGCGAGCTATTTTATCATAGAAGGAATTAGAAATGATTGTCCATGCTTTTATTTCTTCTCATTTAGATTACTGTAACGGCCTTTTAGTGGGTCTGAGTAAATCCTCCATGGCTTCCCTTCAATCTGTGCAAAATGCTGCAGCCAGGCTTTTAACTAGAACCCACAGAACAGATCACATAACTCCTGTTCTGACCTCTCTCCACTGGCTCCTTGTGTATTTTAGGACTCATTTTAAATTTTTGGTTTTAGCTTTTAAAGCACTTCATGGTGAGGCTCCCAAATATATATTGGACCTTCTGAAGCCTCTCTGTCCGTCAAGGACTCTGAGGTCTTCTAATCAGATGCTGCCGTCGGTTCCCAGAACTCATTTTAAAACTCGTGGTGACAGAGCATTTCAGGTGGAGGCCCCAAGGCTCTGGAACATCTCCCTCTATCAATGCGATGCTCCAAGTCGACTGATGCATTTAAAAAATGTCTCAAGACTTATTTCTTCAGACTGGCTTTTGGTTAATTTTGTTCATTGATTTTAGAGGGGTTTTTTTTCTATTATTGACGTGTTTCCTTTTTTGTAAAGCACTTTGTGATTTTTATGTCTGTGAAAGGTGCTATATAAAGTGCAAAGTTTACTTACTTACTTACATTTTCTTACTTGTCTGTAAAAATTATTGCTGCCTGTTGGTGTGCAATGTGTTAACATAAAAATATCTACAAGTCACTACAAGCAGTGGACCAGTCCACTTCTCCCTTGATACACCAGTGGTATGTCCCAACTACACAGCGCCTTTGCTGGTGGCTTGTTTGCAGTCTGCTTCTGAATTGAATTCTATTCAGAGCACTCTTGCAGTAAGTTTGGTGATATTTCTTTTATTGAAAAATAACTGCATTGTTTTGTGTCTATGCTGCAGCTTGCTAGGTAAATGTGTGATTATATATGTCAACAAACATTAAAATATTCATGAATACATATTCTGTATATTTTCAAAGTCAGGCCTCAACGTGGATTCAAAATTTCTGCCTAACCGTATTTCAACATTGATTCACTCATATTTTGCTATCTGGGTAGGCACTTCTCTCTTTAAAGGCCACTTTCTGCTCTTTTCAATGATACCGGTTTGATTGACTCACTTTACTTTTTTTTTTTTTGCAACATCAGAGCAGAAGGAAGTACCTGACATGGTTCCTACTCCAATGAGTAAGCACTCCACCAGAGCATCTAAAGTGAAGGTAGGGCCGAGTACAGCCATACCAGTTCCAATGTTTTCCCTCACTTCATCCTGAAAAAGCATAGAGGGAAAAAGCATAGCAATTTTTTAAAGAAAGTTTCAACAGGCTGCAAGAAAATGTCTTGTTTTACCTGAGAATTGGAGCTTAAGGCAAACTTGGCAAGGGTGCAGGCCTTGGAAAGGTCAATGAGAAGCAAGAAAAAGGGCAGCGCCTCGCTGTAGGACAAGGACATGTTAGAGCTTACTGCACAACAAGCTGATAAAATGATATATTTAGAGCAATCTTACTTGAGGCCAGTGAGCTCCTTATCAAAAAAGTGAATAACAACTGTGCTGAACACGAAACTGGAAAAAATGGTAAAAAGACCAGCGATTCCTAGAAGAAAATGCATCAACAAAGAAATACAGTTGAAAACTGATACATTTTACATGCTTCCGGTATCCTGCAAATATGCTGGTGTGGAAACAATATCTTACCTAGAATGTATTTGGACCCCAGTTGTCTTAAGCTCTGGAACTGAAAATATATGTAGACAATGGCTATACAACGAGTGATGGTCAGGATGATGATGTCACTGCTTAGAATTTCCTGTAAGCAACAAGGTCACAGAAAATATAAAGAAATACACCATCACAAGCTGTTCAAAGCTCTCAACAGTTGTTACGGTAAGGTAAGTTTATTTATATAGCACATTTTTAGCAACAAGGCAGTTCAAAGTCCTTTACATGAATTAGAAGAAAATACAAACCAAAAGAAAGATTAAAAGATAAAAGTGTAAAACTATATATTGGTTCCCCATGTTTAATAAGAATAAGAAGTAAATAATTATTAGCTGGTAGGGGTTTCTCTGGATTCTTGCTCTGATAAAACTAAATGTTGGTTCTCCATCTTTGATTCCATTAGTAGGTTCAAATATTTGAACCAAATGTTGGTTCAAGTTGTTCTGGACTTAGTTCTAAATTTGAACAATATAGAGCTATGTGTTGGTTTTCCATGTGTGATTCTTATTCTGGGTTGTTAAGTAGATGGCACTTTCTAAGTTTGTTCTAGATTTGTGAACTAAGAGGAGTTTCTCTCGGTCTTGCTCCAATATTAAAAGTATAAAGCTAAATGTTGGTCTAAATTAATAAATACTCCACAGTTTATAAAAGTAGCTAAAGGTTCCCAAACTGTGGGGCGCGGGAAGCCATCTGGATGAAAAAAACAAACAAAAAAAAAAACATGAAAGCTGAATGTGCTGGGTTTTTAAGGGTTTTAAGGAAAACCACGTGACCAATACAGTTCCTGTGTCGTTTGGATGTGAACGTGCCAAATTGTATTTATGAGGGAGAAACTGTGTTGACACGTTTGTGGGTTTTGTTGTATGGATAATGTGTTCTTTGCCTTACGTTAGTTTTTGGTTCATATTTGAATACTGGCATAGATCAACCAAGGCAGGGGAAGTTTCCCCTGTGTAGGATCATTTTCATCTTATCACAGAGAATAAGGTAAATGATTATTCCATTCTCATTTCCACTTTTGATCATTTTTCTTTTGGATTATTCCAGTTCCTTTCTATAGAATATTTTAATTAATTTACATGGATTAACTTTTATTTATATTGTAGATGAAATGTTGGATTTGCTCCCAGGTGCTGTCTGTAACCGGAGCACTTCCACAATGCTGAGGCATCATCGTGCCCAGCATGAGGGGGATGAACCAGTTAACACTCCATGATAAACTCTGGTGTTTCCAGAAAGCAGGCGATTGAACTGGACCTTCAGCTCAACAATCTGCTCCCGGTTCAGGTTTGTCATGATTGTTAATTGTGTTTATTTGTATTTTAATGTTCTTGCAAATCACTTCACGTAATTACAATGAGTTAGTAACGCAGATGCATTTTATTTTTTTCTCCGATGACAACCTGTGGCAGCAGGTGAGCATGGAAGTCGAAGAGAACAAAACAAATTCAAATGTCACCACCGAAGCCATTATCGATGTATAAATATGGATCTCTGAGGCGAACACGCCTAGATCACAGGATCCACTGCAATACTGGGAAACAAAAAGACATTACCCTATCTTATACAAACTTACAATTAAATTTCTATGTGCGCCGTCATTATTGTCCTGTGAAAGGATGTTTGTGGATAATGGGGCTATTTAGTGAAGAAAAGAACTTACAAAAAAGCCAAAGTCCAGGGTACAAGAAAATCCAAACACAAAGCACACTGGAGACACAAGGGAATAACGTAATACAGGTAGAGAAGCAAGGGGAGTGACAAGACAGACTGGCAAGTTGTGACTGAGATAGAGAACCTTAAATACTGGGAGGCAGCAAATGGAACAATGGACTAATTAGATGAGATAACTGATTGCAGGTGTGAGTAGTTGGCACAGGAACTAGCTGAGGAGTGGAGAGAAGGCGGCACAGGGAAGCTAAGAAGATCTGCTGGGGAAAACAAAAGGGAGGAAACAGAGAGCTGAAAATACTTCTATTAAAGAAACACTATGACTAAAGAAAACCTGATAAACTAGAAGAGAAAAAGACATAAACAAAACATAAACAAACCTATAAAAGAAACAAGGCTGATCTAACAATAAGAACTAAGGAATATAGAGCTAGAGCAGGGGTGACAAACTCCAGTCCTCAAGGGCCACTATCTTGCAGTTTTTAGATGTGCCACAGGTACAAAAAAACGCTGGAATAAAATGGCTTAATTACCTCTTCCTTGTGTAGATAAGTTTTCCTTGCTAATGACCTATATTCTATTCAGGTTTGGTGCAGCAGAGGCACATCTAAAAGTTGCAGGACACCAGCCCTTGAGGACTGGAGTTTGACACCTGTGAGCTAGAGTAACTATAAGGACTAAACAAAGAAATAACCTAACTAGAATTACTAAAGAAAGATGGTCATAGATTCAGACAAAAAGTAAACCTAAACTTTAAAAAAGTAACTAAACCTAAAGAAAACCCGGTACACTACGGGGGGAGCTAGAAGGTCTTAAGAAATAACCTAACTAGGATTACTAAAGGAAGATAGGGCATGGATGGAGACATAACAGAACTAAATCTAAGGTAGCTAGATAAGAAAACTAGACGCACTGCGAGTGAGCTGAAATAAGGAACAACTAGAAGGAATAAAGAAACAAACTAACTAGGACCTCTAAAGGAAGGCATACAAAGAGTCGGACATATGTGAATAACTGAACATAGGTTGACGAAATAACTAAGAAATAAACATAACTAGAAACACTACAAGGGAATTGAAATAAGGAAAACAAAAAACAAGACAATACTAACCAACATAATTTACATCAAAAGAATAAAACTAAAATGACCATGAAGGGCTAAACTGAAATGAACTAAAACATAATGAAAAGCCAAACCAAACCCCAAACCCCCCAAATCCTAACATCTTTTTTACACTGTTAACCTAAAAATGGTTAAAAATGCTGCAGCTAACTGGAACCCGGAAACAAGAACATAACACCCCAATATTGGCTTCTCTTCATTGGCTGCCAGTTTCTTATCAGACTGATTTTAAAATTCTTTTCCTGGTTTTTAACGCTTTACATGGCTTAGCCCCCAGCTTATCTTTAAGACCTTCTTCATAACCATTCCATTTCTACAACACTTTGATCAAATAATACATTTCTTTTACATATTCCCAGAACCAGACTGAAAAGAAGAGGAGACCAGGCATTCACTGTCATTGCTCCTAGTCTGTGGAACAACTTGCCTTTTAACATTAGATCTGCCCACAGTCTGGAACACTTTAAATCACTCCTTAAAGCTCATTTTTATTCTTTAACTTTTCCATAAGACCTGACATTGTAATTTACTTGCCCTGTCTGTTTTCATTTGTTTTATTCTTATGTGTTTTATTTGTGTTTTATGAATACTGTACAGCACTTGGGTGCAGTTAATATCTGTTTTTAAAGTGCTTTTTAAATAAAATTGACATTGTCATTGACTATGACGAACTGTGGTGGCAGCATCATGCTGTGGGGATGCTTCTTGGCAACAAGCCCTGGAAGGCTTGTAAAGATAGAAGGTAAGATGAATGCAGCAAAACATAGGCAGATTCTGGAGGTTAACTTGTGTCCATCTCCAAGAAAACCATGGCTTTGAAGTATGTTTGTTTTCAAGACAATGAACTGGAGCATCCAGCTAAAGCTTCACAGAAATGATATGAAGCCAGCAAACCAGAAGTTCTGAAGTGGCCCAGTCAAAGTCCAGAACTTAGACTGATAGAGTATTGTGATGATTAGACTTCAAAAGGAGTCAATTCCCAATACAACATGGAACAGTTTTGCAAAAAATAATGGAAGAAAATTGCAGAGTCCAGGTGTGCAGTCTAGTTGAGACCAATCCAGTCAGACTCCCTGCTGCGATTGCAGCTAAAGGTACATCAGCTAAATACTGACTTGAAGGGGGTTTTGGAATCACCTATTTTATGTTAAATATTTTCATTTAATTGCCAGTATTTTGTAGAAATCAATTTTCACCTTGATTCTAAAGAGTTTTTTTATTATTAATTTTCTTTGCCAAAAAAACTAATTTTAATGATCATGATTAATCAATCATGGTCATTAAAATTAGTTTTTTGTAAAAGCAACAAAAGGAGGAGAATACTATTCACAGACACCTTTATTCTTCTTAGTTTTTACAGTTCTTAAATATAACATGAGAACAAGGGCTGCATAACAATAGGGAGTCATGCAATGATGATGCTACTGTAAAATAGCAAAGTCAATAAATCCAGATTTTATTCTCTCAGTCATCTGCCATGTACTGTATATCTCTAACTCTCTTCTTGACCCTTAGCATTTTGGACACTTTCACCTGTGACTTGTGTGACAATCTGCTGCAGGGCGACTCGCTCCAACAGCCTGATTTTTTTGTTGGCATGAATTGTATGAATTTTAGACACTTGAAAAGTAACAGCCAACAAAATCTGTTTTCAAAATTGAGATTTATTGATATTAATATAATATTAATGACATGACACTGTGGTAACAACTTATTTGAGACATATTACCCAGCCCTTGTGAGCACCTATGAAATATTAACTGACGGATTGTTGGTTGCGTTACCTCTTCTGTTTTGGGGCAGTCCAGATTCCAGCCGCAGATTTGATCGTTGCCGGTAAACATGTTCATGGACAACATGCAGATGGTGAGGGTGATAGTGCCAACAATCACCTCCCATGGGTGTGAGGCCACCAGGAGGCCATGGGCTCGAAACAGAGGACTTAGCATGGTGCAACAAAGCTAAGAAATAAAACAGGAAAATATTGAGATGAAATTTTGCAAAGATGTAGGATGAAAAGAGAAAGTGCACATAATTAATTAATTAGAACGACTATTTTGTTCTCATCCAACTTCCCCGTATAAATACATAAATAAATATAATATCCCTAAATATCTCTGTTGATGCGTCCTTTTCAGCATAGAAATCGGGTTTAATTTTATTTAGAAAATGCATTATGATGCCAATTTTATGAAAAGGTTTCGTAACTTTCTTTTTTGCTACTTTTTAAATATATATAAAAATTACGTTTATGTAATTTGAGTAATTTTAATAAAAATACTGCTGTTAATTAAATATGAAGATGTAACGGAAGAGATTGATTGTACACTGTAGCCACTAACTTCATGCCTTCAGCTTATCTCATTAACAGCAGTTAATGCAGTGTTCGCGCGAGCCAGCAGTTTTTGTAGGGTGGCAGAATGATGACTGACATTGGAATTAGAAGTGAACGGTAGGAAATGGGGTTCTTACCTTAGGTCCTGCTGCGGTGGACTGGACCCGCTGAGCCTGTGTAGCAAGAGCTTCAGCAGCTTTCGGAGTCGGAGTCAACAACGATGGAACGATGATACGCTACTACATCATCCGACACTTTAGCCAATCATATTAGTCACCTGTTTCAGGAGCGCGTTAACCACGCCTTGGTTTCCTAGGAAACAGGGGTAACAGGGTATGGCCATATGAAAGACGACTGATCTCGCCACTGCTTTGACATACGGAACAAGACTTTAAAGACCGGAGCAGGGTACTTTTAATAGAAAATTGCTATAGTGGTCCGTATATACTACGATGTTCTGTTTGGAACTGTTCTATAAGTTTTGAGAACTAAAGTTACTGTTTAAAAAAAACAACGAAGTTATACTTAAAACAAAAGAAAAGAAAAGAAAAGAAAATTTACTTTAGGGGAAAATGGCCTGGCTACAGCAAACAGTAAGGGGCGGGGACAGACCACGTGGCAGACCAATACCATATTTGGAAATGGGACCATTGCACTCCGGTGGCGCAAAAAGTGGATATGCACTGAATGCAACGCACAGCGGCGCTACACTAGAGGAGGCGCCAAAACGATGTGGGGACATTTTTTCTAGTTGACATTTTATGTATTTAACAGCATGTATGAAATGATCAATAACAGAGGAATGGCACTGATGAGGCGCTCCTCCGCTCCTTCATCTCCCCTCCTGTCGCGTTCCCCTCCCACACAGGTCGCTTGGGCACGCGCCCCTTCAAGGACGAGCTCAGGCGTGTTTTTTTGTCTTTTAAATTTGAATCGTCGAACATAGTGCACTTGACACTATATATGGGTAAGATGGAGCAGCAGAAGGAAATAAAGCTCTCCGGGGCACAAAACAGAAAGCGAGAGAGAGAGGAATAAAGATCTTGGAGGGTCGAAGAAAAGCTTTTCAAAATGACTGAAAGACAGTAGGTAAATAATGTCAGTTTTTAGGGATGTCACACCCGTCCCATAAAAATAACCCCCTAACCCATATATATATACTGCTCAAAAAAATAAAGGGAACATTTCACTTTAATTTTGTGTGTGGCTCCAAATCCAGGCCTCCATTGGTTAATAAATTTGACTTCCATTGATGATTTTTGTGTGATTTTGTTGTCAGCACATTCAACTTTGTACAGAACAAAGTATTCAATGAGAATATTTCATTCATTCAGATCTAGGATGTGTTATTTGAGTGTTCCCTTTATTTTTTTGAGCAGTGTATATCATGCGAGTATGTTAATCTATAAATACTCTATAAATGAGTGCAGAGAAAATGACATTTAAGTTACTCAGACTTGGACATTGTAAAGTCTAATAGCTGCAGACGGAAATTATTTTTTGTGATGTAATCCAGAGATGTTTGTTATCAGTGCGTTAATTGGAAAGCCATCAGGCCCTGGTGCTTTATCTGCTTTCATGCCATCCACTGCTGCATTCAACTCTCCTTCTGTTAGGTCTGCCTCCAACTGTTTGCTAAATTCCTGGGAAATGGTTGGAATAATTATTTCTTCTAAGAATATTTTCTGAGGAAGTCACATTTAATTTGAGACTTACAGATTTGTATAATACGCATCAAACTCTTTATTTATTTCCCTTGGGTCTGTTATGGTTTCACCATTATCATTAACATTACAAGTTATTCTTTGTCTTTCTTCCAACTGCTAATCTGCCAGGCCAGATTTTTAGCCGACTTCACTCCCTGTTCATAAGATGCTTGGTTGAGTTTGACCATACTGGAGGCTGCTCTGTCTACTATTAATATATTAGATTCAGCTCTTAAAAGTAGCAGCTTCTTTTCTACTCCAGGGACTTTATTACTAAAATACTGTTTTTGTAAAGTTTGTATTTTAGATTCCAAGTCTTTTCAGTCTTATTTCTTTAGATTTGGACGAGGTATAAGATGTGTCCTCTTAAACAGGTTTTAAAGGCTTCCCACCTCATCGTTTCAGACGTTTGTTGTATTCTCATTAAAGTAATTGTCTATTTATTTCTCCACATATTTCATAAATTCTTTATCTTGTAGATATTTTTGTATTAAAGTCTGTCTAGGTATTTCTGTGATCAGGCTTTGATCTGTGTATAGAAGACAGCATGGTCCATGGTCAGATATTAATATACTTCCATAATAGCAATTCTTATTTCAAGCCTTTTTAAAAGCTTGAGGAAAACCCAAATGAAACCGAGATGATCTTACTGTGGACTGTGAGATTGACCAAGCAACTAAAGTATGGTACACTTCCTATGGCCAATAGGAAGTGTGCAACAGATTATTTGTTATAACCCCTAGTTCTAACAATCTGGATTCAGCAAGGACCTCAAACATTTTTCAAAGATAGTATTAGAAATTAGAAATTCATTAGCATTAGAAATTCTTTTGGAAAATGTAGTAAACTCTAAAAGCTCAACCAAATGATCAGCAAACCAAACCAAGAGATCAAGACAGTAAAAACAAGATAGTAAGCATTACATGGTTAGGTGTCCCATGACATGCAACATTATTAAGAGAACATATCAAAGTTTGTCAGAAAGCTTTACTGGGTGTAAATGGCATTAGTACTTTCATCATGTATTTTTCCTTCCTAAGTGCATTGCAGCAAATCAACAAAAACAATGACTGCATTCAAAACACAGTCTCACTATTTAAAGTAACGATTCTGTATCTTTCATTAACAGAACAAAGGAGTGAATAGAGAACATTCATGACAGGTTGAGTGGGTAATTCAAGTCTGCATGTGGGACTACAGCGTGTGTAGAATAAATGAACATTTTCCACCTTGTCACATAAAAAGTCCTTATCTACATCACTCACACAAAAACATTTGGCTCAGGTGAGCTGCAAAAGCCCCACAACAGAAGAAAGCGTGTCCAAAATCTATTTGTCCTGGAACAGATGTCAGAGTTCATCGTGCCGGAGCGGCTCCTGGCTGGGCTGAATGAACACACCTTCCATGGTGCGCCACAAGTTGTGCTGGTTGGGGGTGCTCATGCCGTGCACCTCGCGTTGGCCACGGATTGGGTGGCCGTACTGCTCGCCTGTGATGCCAAGGAAGACGTCTGTGCCCACGTGTTTGAAGCGCACAGGCTCATCACGGTCCCAGTAGATTCCATCACACTGGACTGTCCACACGTCCAGATCGTCACCCTCTCCATTCTCTCCAAAGGCGCTGACTTCCTATAAAAAGCAAGACAACTCAAGGTGGCAACAGAATTGTTCGACTTTGTGATCTAGTTGTCATAATGTTGACAAATGGTAGCAAAGCACTGTGTCCCTTTATCTTTTAAATATCAAAGTATAAGTTTAAATATATTAAATTATCAGCTAACTTTGTGTCCTTTAGATACGTTATACTTTTGTTGCGATTTTAGGCCCTGTCCACGACATCATGTGAGAATCACAAGCAAAACTTTGAGTCACAAACAAAAACTTAGAAAGCAAGAAAATATTTCTGACATGTGCAAATAAGTTTGTTTTGCAAATATTTTTTTCACTTCATGAGACAAAAATGTGTGATTTTAATTTTAAAACAAGTTTTATTAAACAAAACTCAGTAGGCTTTTCTCATGGTGACATGCATTAAGAATTCAATTTTTGCTTTTGTTTTTTTCTTCTTTCTGTAGTTCCATATTAAAGTTTGATGCAGCTCTGCTTTCCTGAATGGACCATCTTCATCTCCACTGTAGCAAACAGGCAGCTCTTTTTTTTAATAGATTACAGTACAATAAAGGTTGCATTGTCCCCTTGTTTATATTTTTAATAGTATAATTCTGTAAAGACAAAATATGTCTGGTGGTCTAGCTCTGATTTACATATCTTGCTAAATTACGGGTTTGAATATTGCAATACTTTCCTATAACAAAATAGACCTGCAGAAAGAAATTACTAATAAAATATCTTACATATGCATAGTTGTATACTCTACATAGAGATTTTCCTTAGCTTTGATAGTATATCTCACAATTTTGTAATTTATCAATATTTATTATTTATCTTGTTTATTAAAAGCTGCGAGGCTTTGTTAATATTCTGTCCTAAAACGAAGTTAGATGTGCCCTTTTTTTTGAGCACCTGCCCCTTTCAGTGGTCTCTGCACGGCCCCGTTTGGCTACATCGAGGCTCACTGCAGGAAAAAAGCGAACAGACAGCAGGATAAAGCAGCGCCCAACTACCAACATTCACCTGGATTAGCATCACGGTCAGAAAGCTAAACAAATAACCTGAAAAATAATTTAAATCAACGAGCTAGCTACCCACTGCTTGTAGTAATATTTCATTGACGGAGCGCTGCTCAACCTCCACCCAGGAGTGAACTCTCACACCGAACTTAACGCTGCAGCATGTAAGTTAAACAGACAAAACATTTTGAATATGTACTAAAACTTTTGCTATGTCCTAACATAAGATGGATAGTCTCTGAAAAAATAATCAATCTTTTCTGCCTCCTCCTGTGTTCTGCAGAATTACTCAACTCAGTCAAAACCAACCAATCAGAACCAGAAAACAGTCATGTTCTCAAGAAGTTTTGATTTAGTAACTCAGAATTGCTTATTTTGATGCAACCTGTGTTTAGCATTGAATAAATGTTTCCTCTTTTACTTGACATTATTTGATATAGGCAGTGTTATGAGATTTATTTGACTTATGTATAAATTAGGCTGTTAAGAGCCTTACTGTTAAATATTGTCTTACAACTTCCGGCTGAATGGCGGTGGAGTAAGTGTGCCTTGGTGTGCTCGTACGGGGTTGGCTGTTTGGAGCTTTGGAGCTGACGTCACAGCGTATGACGTTTACGGCGCTCTGCGCCATGTTTGCAGCCCACAGGCCAGTGTTTTCATCGTATTACCGACCGCAGCGAAGTTGTTTTGCAAATTGGATACTTGATATTCGCCCTCTGCGGAGCAAGGGACGTTCAGCTGAAGGTTGATCCGATTTATGAACGCCAATTTCGGCCAGCTGTTCTCTACCGATGCCTCCTGAAGCGCTCAGAGTTTCACATAGGGACCGTCAATTTCCGAACACTCCTGTAAATAAATGCTTTGTCTTGTGACCAACTGATACAAAAAAGTGGTCATACATGCTATTAAACGAGGCACACTATCCTCTATAAAATGTTTAAGTCATATTCAATATTTTAAATAAAAGTTTTCTTCAGTAGCTTCCAAATCGTGTGTTCATAAAATATATTATCTCACATAATAAGAACATTTGTAACCTGTAATGTTCAATTACATAAAATTCTAGAACAGGATCTTTCATTACTTGTTTACTTACCTGAAATATGTTAAATACAACAAATAGTTATTAAAGTGTGATCTGTTTCATAAAATTTACTTGTCACCTTTATTGT
>NW_015114541.1:57506-58869 GCF_001443285.1 Poecilia latipinna
TTCAGACATTTTGGAGCAGAGGTGAATCTAAAAGTTGCAGGATGGTAGCCCTTGAGGACTGGAGTTGGTGACCCCTGCTTTATCGGCTTCGACGGCTGCGGTCTCTCGGTTGCTAAAGGAAGCCTTCGGTTTCACGGAGGAACTGTTGCTAGACCGCGCTCACCTTATCCCAATCCCTAAACCCAAGGCAGGTGAGCACCATCGTCACTAAGCTACATTACTACACTGACCGTGTCAAAATCCTGATGAAGGCAAGGAAGCTGCAGCGGATCAAGGTGAACGGTATGACTATGTTCGTTTTCCCCGATTATACTGCCAGTACGGGCCAAGCACGGGCAGCCTTCACAGATTGCCGTCGCCGGCTCCGTGGCATTGAGGGGGTCCGGTCCTTGCTTCATCCGGCCCAGTTGCGGATTACCCATGGTGGAACTACGCGAGTCTATTTTGCTAATTCTGCAGGAGTCGCCTAGTACCTAGGGGTGTTTTGTTGTTGTTGTTGTGCTGTTTGGCTGTAAGGATAAGTTTTCTAGTGGCTCCTGTTGGAGTCTGCACGGTTCCTTCATTTGGGGAAGGGCAGAGTGCAAGGAAGGGGTGGGGGGGGGCGGATATCTTTCAACTTCTGTTACAAACAACTGGTCACATGTCCGTTGATTAGAAAGCTTCCTCAATTTCACCTGCTGTTAGATTCCTAAGTTGGAATGTTAAAGGTCTTAACAGTACAGTGAAGCAATCTAAAATAAACTCTCATCTGAAGCGCCTAAATCCTGACATAGTATTTCTACAGGAAACACATCTGCAGAATGCAAATTGGTCCAGGCTCAAATATTCATGGGTTGTAGAGATTTACCACTCGGGCTTCAACTCGAAAGCTAGAGGAGTAGCCATATTATTTAATAAGAAGGTTCATTTCACAGCATCAAAAATAATGTGAGATACAAATGGCAGATTTCTTATAATTGCAGGTTGTCTGTTCCACACACCTGTTTTATTAATGAACATTTATGCACCAAACTCCTGATTTTATAAATAATCTATTTAGCACACTTCCTTTTGACACTCATTTGTTGATTCTAGCTGGGGACCTGAACTGTGTAATGAACCCAGCATTAGATCGCTCCTCATCTCAGGCCTTTACGCAGTCAAATATGTCTAAATGCATTTCGGATTTTATGACTCAAAATGGGTATGTAGATCCATGGCATGTAATCCACTAACAAAGACTTATTCTTTTTTCTCTCAGGTACACCAGTCCTATTACCGTATAGATTATTTTTTTGTTGATGGGTTGTGGTACTCGAAGTTGGTCTTGGTCTCGAGACCGGTTTTAAGACCATTTTTTGATGGTCTCGGTCTCGTCTCGGAC
>NW_015114541.1:63616-66828 GCF_001443285.1 Poecilia latipinna
TCTCGATACACTCTGGTCTTGGTCTTGTCTGGGTCTCAGGTTAGGTGGTCTTGAACACAACACTGGCACAGAGTCACATCTTCTGAATACTATCCGATTATTATTTCAGATCATTGCCCTTTAAGCCTCGATATAAACGTAATGAATAAACCCCATTCTTGCCCTCGTTGGAGATTTAATGTTATCCTCTTATCAGATGAGCCATTCAGTAAATTCATCCCATCAGCAATTGATGATTTTCTTAACGTTTAACAAGAGCGACAGTTTCTTTCTCATTATTATGGGAAACGTTAAAAGCCTATCTTCGGGGTCAGATAATTTCTTTTTCAGCTAATGTTAATAAAAATCTACATGCCAAGATATCAGAAATATCAACAAAAATCCAGAATATTGACAGGCAAAATGCCATTAATCCGTCACACGCTTTACTGAAGCAACAACAGGATCTCCAAACGGAACTTGATCTCCTAACAACATCTGACGCGGAACATCTCTTGATTCGATCTCGAGCCTCTTATTATGAGCATGGAGAAAAACCAAGTAGGCTCCTGGCGCACCAACTGAAACAAAAAGCTAGCTCTCGCACAATATCACAAATCAAGGATCAGTTAGGCAATCTTGTTTCCAATCCTGTCTCTATCATTGACATCTTTAAGAAATTTTATTGTGATCTGTATAAATCTGAACTACAATCGGACTCGAATGAGTTATTTGCCTTTCTTCAGAATATTGACATCCCTAGGATAAATAAATTGGTTTCAACTTGATGCTCCTATTAAATTGGAAGAATTTTTCAAGAAATTTAAAGACAAGATAGCTCCTCTTCTTCTCAAGGTTTATAATGAGTCCCTGGGGTGTGGCCTGTTGCCCCCCACCTTAGCTCAGGCTTCAGTTTCTCTCCTGTTGAAGAGGGGTAATGATCCCACTGCTTACGAGTCTTATAGGCCCCTGTCACTCTTAAATGTGGATTTTAAGATTTTGGCTAAAGTACTCGCAACTCGGCTTGAGACGGTGCTTCCTCAGATTATTTCGCATGAACAGAATGGATTCATCAAAGGTCACCATTTGTTTTTTTTTTAATATATTGAATGCAATCTTTTCAGCTCAATGCCCCACGTCTCCGGAGGTGATCATTTCTCTTGACGCCAAGAAAGCCTTTGATCGAGTGGAATGAGAGTACCTCTGGATCAAGCTACTTTATACATCTCCTCAGGCCTGTATTGTCACTAATTCCGTCCAATCTGCGCTAATATCCCTCTCTTCTTTTCATGGAATTATCCGCTCTGGTGTTGAGCTTAAACTGTCCTTATATGCAGACAACCTTCTCTTGTATGTTTATCCTTTACATAGTCTTCCTCCAATTTAGGATATTCTTGAAAAATTTGGATCTTTCTCTGGCTACAAAATTAATTTACTTAAAAGTGAATGCTACCCAGTTAAATTCATTAGCTTTGGAACTTAGGCAATCTGACATTCCTTTTAAACTCAGCCCCTCAGGGTTTAGGTACCTGGGGATTAATATTACATGTACTTTGCCCTCAATGTTTTCTCAGAATTTTGCCCCCCTAGTCTCTCAAATCGCATCAGACTTTCAGAGGTGGAACTCTCTCCCTCTTTCACTAATTGGCAGGATTAATGTTATTAAAATGAATGTTCTACCTAGATTTCTTTTTTTATTTCAATGTATCCCTCTATTTTTGCCTAAACAGTTCTTCAAGTCCCTGGATCAGATGGTTTCTTCCTTTTTGTGGACCAGAAAGGCGCCCAGACTGAGGCTTTCTCTATTGCAACAGTTCACCACAAGTGGTGGTCTTTCCCTACCCAATTTTGCAATGTATTACTGGTCTTCACATATTCACAAATTGATTTATTGGCTAAATTCACCTAATCTGATCTGGTGTAAACTTGAAATTAAATTGATTTCTACATCTTTTTCACCAGCCTCTATTATCTATTCATCACAACCAATTAAACTATACTCTGTTACTACAAATCCTATAGTGCTCTCTGCACTTAAGATCTGGTAACAATTTAGGTCCCATTTTAAATTTTTGTCTCCCTCTAATAAAATGCTGTTATTAAAAAATCAAATATTTTCTCCCGCGACCACTAATGTTGCCTATAGAATTTGGCATGAGAGAGGCATTAGAACAATGAGAGATTTCTACAAAGATGGTCTATTTCTTAGTTTTTCAGAGTTGTCCTCAAAATGTAACCTACCTATTTCTCATCTGTTTCTCTATTTCCAAAGTAGACATTATGTTTCTTCGCTGTTCCCAAATTTTCTAACTCTTCCTGTTGACCCACCATGAGTCGACCTTCTAGTTTTGAAACCCAATCTGAAATCACCCCTTTCTAATATATATGGAAAACTTATGGCAATTGAGCCCGATTCATCGGGTAAAACCAGAACTCTTTGGAAACGTGAATTGGGTGTTGAACTGTCTGATTCATGGTGGGATAAAGTTATTCTCAGCATACGCCAAAGCACACCATGTGCCAGGTTACAGCTTGTACAGTTTAAAGTAATAAATAGAGTCCACTTCTCAAAATCCCATCTATCTAAAAATTTTCCTTCAATTTTGGACCAGTGTGACAGATGCCAGACTTCACCTTGCAACTTAAGTCATGTGTTTTTCTTTTGCCCGAGCTTACAAAAATTTTAGAAATATGTCTTTTCCATACTCTCAGGGGTTTTTGGAATCCAGATCCAAAGCGATCCACTAATTGCCATTTTTGGAGTTCCAGGGACCTCACTTAACCTATCCCCCCTACAGGGGGAGGTCTTGGCTTTCTGTTCTCTCCTTGCCAGGCACTATATTTTACTCTGCTGGAAATCTCCTACACCTCCATCTACTTCACAATGGCTTATTACTATAAGATCATTCTTGAAGATAGAAAAAATTTTAACAGTGAAAGGTAGTTCAGCAAAATTTACTCACAAGTGGGCACCTTTTGTGACATACAGAAAATATTTGCCTTTATAATGCATAGACTGATGTGACTGACTCATCACGTCATCATGTGACTAAAGTTTACAGAATAAATAGGTAAAATATTGTTGCCTTTTAGCTTCTCAATGCCGTCCTACCCCCTCTTTTTTTTTTTTGTTAATGTATTCTTTTTTATGCATCTATACTTATTTTGTCTTGTTTTTGTTATGTCAGTACGGTGATTTATGTTTGCTAAGGGGAAAGGGGGAAAAAAAAGTC
>NW_015114541.1:70253-73327 GCF_001443285.1 Poecilia latipinna
AGTATTTTGTATGTTTTATGTCTAGGTGGATTTATTGCCAGATAATTTTTCCATTTTAGAAGGATTTATATCTAAAGCAAAAAAATTAACAGTCAATCCAGGTGATCGGCAAAGATCGGCAGCAAAAAACCTGATTGGAGCATCCCTACTCCAAACAGGTGGGTTTTTAGTTGAGATGTAAAGGAACTCAGTGTTTCAGCTGTTTCACAGTTTTCTGGAAGTTTGTTCCAGATTTGTGGTGCATAGAAGCTGAATGCTGCTTCTCCTTATTTAGTTCTGATTCTGGGGATGCAGAGCAGAACCAGAACCAGAAGACCAGAGGGGTCTGGAAGGTTGATACAACAGCAGCAGATCTTTAATGTATTGTGGTGCCAAGTTGTTCAGTGATTTTTATAAAATACTGTTAGTTTGTACTAACAGTATTTTAAAGTCTATTCTCTGAGCTACAGGGAGTCAGTGAAGGACTTTAAAACTGGTGTTATGTGCTCTATCTTCCTGGTTTTAATGAGAACACCAGCAGCAGCGTTCTGGATCAGCTGCAGCTGGAGGATTGATTTGCTGGACAGACCTGTAAAGACACTCTTGCAGTAATCAATGCGACTAAAAATAAATGCATGGATGAGTTTCTCTAGATCTTGCTGAGACATAAGTCCTCTAATGTTCTTCAGGTGATAGAAGGCCGACTTTGTGACTGTTTTGTGGCTCTGAAGGTTCAGGTCAGAGTCCATCACTAGTTATAGATCTACAACTCTAGATCTATAACTCTAGATTGTTCCTCTTTAGGTCCAAAGATAATTTCAGTTTTGTATCTGTTAAGCTGCAGCAAGTTTTGACACATTTATCTGTTTTAAGCATCTATTCAGTGACTGGAGGGGTTCAGAGTCACCTGGTGACATGGTAATGTAGAGCTGTGTATCGACCGAGAATAAAAACGGTCAAATAGAATAAAAATGAGTGTACCGCATCTGTACAGACTGGTAGAACAATTTCACACTGCCTTTAACTCAAAAGGTCACATGACCTAGAAGCTATTGAAGAGAAATATTAAATTCAAACTAAAAAAATAGGTAACAAAAATAAAAATTGTTAAAATGGAATAAAAATGCATGTGCCTCATATATACAGTTTAGTACAACAATTACACACTGATTTCTAGTCAATGTGACACACAATATGGAAGCTATTGAAGAAAACATATCTAATATTAAAATTATTTAAAATATTGAATATGACTTGACATTTTAATAGAGGGTAGTGTGTCTCATGTAAAAGCATAAATTACCACATTTTTGTATCAGTTGGTCACAAGGCAAGGCAGTTATTAACATTTGTTTTACAGGAGTGTTTGGTTCGGAGATTTGTCGACAGGCCCCAAGTGAACGTCCGAGCGCTTGAGGAGGGAGCTGGAGAATGGCTGGCTGAAATTAGCGTTCATAAATTGGATCAACCTTGAGCTAAACGCTGCTTACTCAGCGGATATTGGAATATCCAATATCCAACTTGAAACTAACTTCACTGCAGTAACACAATAAAATCACTGGGATAAAGTTTGTTTTGATCTGTGGCCTGTAAAGATGGCACCGAGTGACTGTGCGAGACCTAAATGCCCCACAACGTCTGACGCAGTGACGTTGGTTCCAAAGCTCTAGTGACCAATAGTAGAGGAGCTGGACATAGAAGGCGGCTCTCCTCATTAACATAAAGATGCAGGAGGCAATGACAAAGGGAGGGCTTGTATAAGGAAAAGACAAAACAAAATATCAACTTTTCTTGACAAAAACACGTTTAGGGTAAATGAAAAAGAAAATATATACATTTCTTGACAGAAACTCGTGTAAGGACAAGGAAAAACTAAATATATATTTATGCTTTTATTTCTTATTATGTCAGTTTTGGTCCTCCAAACAAGTGAGATTTTGTTGTAATAATGTCTCAAAAGTTGAAAGCTGGTCTGTGCTCTAGTGTTGACCGATCCGTCCACAGCTGATGATTTGTGCACGATTTGTAAAAACAATCATCATAATAATGAGCAAATTGTTGTGACAGGTTTTTTTGCCCAACTTTGCACATGTTTTAATATCTTGTAATTACAAACATGGATACATTTTGAATTTGCGCAATGTGTTCTCCTACAGTTAGCATTCACAGACTAGCCCATAGGTGTCACCTATCTGGGACCAATATCTGAAGAACTGAAGCCTATGCTAGCCTAGGAGATATTGTGGGGCTTTGCACATTTTCAGTTTTAGTTTATTATTAATGAATCTGAAAATTTTTCTGTAACAGGGCACAAATGCCTCATCTACAAAGCCAAGAGCAGAAAACTGAGGTGCAATTCACACAGTCATCAGAAGCAGACAATGACAGGTTGGAAAAAGGTGGTGCAAAACACCCCAATTCAGCTGGTGGGGTCAGAGTGTGACTCAGGCTGGTAGTGGAGGACGGAGGAGGGGAAACCAATGTCACAGCCTACTGACTACGTCAATCCCTTCAGGACCACAGTGGACCCATCTTCTGATACAAACCTCAACCTATATTAGCATTGTGTGTTTAATAAAGTGCTGGTAGACCTTTATGTCCTTAGAAGACTAGATTAACAAAGAAAGAAACTGGAACTGTTTGAGTAGAAACAGCTGACATAAAAAAAATCTGAAATAAGTTTGTGAAAATTTTGACCTGGTTATTAGACAGAGGGGAGCTGAAGTGGTGTGTGTGAAGGTTCCGGCTGGTCTTCATGTGTGTGATCCGGATGGGCTGACCACATTTGATGGCTGACCCACGCTGACATGGACGTGCTGGCTTCCCACGGATCTGCCAGTAACTGTTAGCATCGTCAGCACTCTCCACTCCAGTTACAGACTGCTGTCCACTACCTACACACACAGGCACACAGACACATCATACTGTAAGTAATAGACTTAAGCTTATGCCTTCATTTGTGTTTGCAAAACAAACTTGTTAAAATTAAAAACCTTCACACTACAGTGTAAAGGTAGTGTGAATGATGGATCAGCATCCATTCACATGCTGATCGTGACAAGCTAATCATTCTAATGATTCTGTTTACATGTATA
>NW_015114541.1:76795-79474 GCF_001443285.1 Poecilia latipinna
CATGTATAATTTGTTTACATGTATTTGTCTGCAATCCCACATGCAGTGTATTAAAATCCCTTTAGAATTACACTTTACGCAAAGATCTGGGATGTTATTATTGTATTTATTTAAATGCACAGGCGTAACATAAACACGCATTAGCCATTTAAATTGTAGGATTCTAAGACGGCTGTTTATGGAAATTGTGTGAGTTTTAATGCAAGCCCTTTCCCAATCCTGTTCGCTGATATTTGATGATAGATCCATATTCCAGTTCATAAGCTTATTATTTGAGTTCTCTGACGAGTTAGAGATCACCACATTATAAAAGTCTGAAATAATGCCCTTTCTTGATTTACTCAGAGTCATTCATTTTTCAAGCAATGTAAGGGCTTGTTAAGATTACTGTAATTTGCTTTGACAAAGCTTCTCAATTGAAGAAATTTAAAATAATGCTTTTTATCCAGCTTGAACTTGGTTTGTAACTCTCCAAATGACAAAAACATATACCAGAATTTGATGGCTGAATATCACCAATACTTTTTAAGCCTTTCAATGCCCATAGCTTGAACGTTCCATCACTCCACCTGGAGTAAACAGCTTATTACCCCATATTGGACAAAATTGGGACAGGCTGTTTGGCTTGGTATTTTCTAACTTTATTAAGGAGTGCTGGGAAACCCTTTATTTATATTTTAAATAAATGGAGTTTCTACCATTTGAACCTTCTGTGACACCAGTGGGCGATATATACTTTTCTGTTAATTCCAAAAATAATAATTGCAACACTGGGTATGAAGTAGTGAGACAGTGATATCATCACTTTTCACTACTGGGTCCTTCGGACCAGTTATGTCCGAAGGACTGCACTATTGGAATCCATGATAAAAACAGCAAAAACAGAAATAACTTTATATTATTGATCTAATAATACTCTTAGGGAAATACCACATACACTGATTTAAAGTTACTCATACTAATCCATTTTTATGTTGTTTCAAAAAGACTTTGAACAGTACATTGTAAACATCTCTGACTCCAACATCAAGAAAGCTGTGAAAACAATTAATTTATGTACCTTGAGTGAATATTCACTGTTCTGTATTGATAAATTTTTTCCCAATAAAGTTATTTTTTAAAAACAAAATCTTTCAAAGAAAGGTTTTGTGATGCAACAGCGCCACCCTGAGGACAACAAATAAACACAACCTTCTTTTAGATTAAACTAAATAAAATGCATTTGAATCTTTGAAACTGGCCCGTGAAACTTCTACTGGCTGTAGATGTAAGACACATAGGTCTTATATCTACAGCGGTCCTGGTTATGTAACCATCTAATTAATACATTCTTCCATCCATCCGTCCATCAGTCTTTCAAAATAAAGACACTAAACTGAAATGATACCGATTCCTGTACAACTACATAAACAGCACTACATGGTAACGCCTAAAGATGGCAGGAGGCGAAAACAAATAGGGTAATTACAAACACAAATCACAGTAGTAATAAAATAAAGCATAAAACGAGTTCAGCTGATTATTTCACATCCATGCAATATTGACAAGGGTGAGCATAAAAAAAAACAAGAGCTGAACATTTTTAAGAAATCTCTTCGTGTCTTGCATATATTCAGCTTTAACAGATTTTAGAAGGTAGCATGTTATTTAATCTTCCGTTGCATGCGCATGAGAAGCTCTGTTATTGTTCAGCTATTAACGGTAAGGCGCTCGAGAGCCTTTGAGGGGATCCAGAAGCTTTCACACACGTGGCAGAAGTCAGCTTTACAAAGTTAAAACAAAATCTTCATAGCTTTACTGGTCAAAACTTTGTTTTTACATTTGGGCCTGCGGTTACCTGAGCCGTATTTGACATCATGTGAATGTAGACGGACGTTGTGTCGGGTGTTGAGCAGCTTGACCAGCGAGCCGCAAGTCACATAGTTTAACTCCGACTCTCTCCCCTCGCAGTTAGACAACAGCAGCAGAAGCAGCGGAAACAGCAGCAGCTGCCACCGCACCAACCACAACCTCTCCATGTTTGCAGCTCGCTTTCACACCCGGTATCCTCAGCCTCTGCTCGTAAGATCACTGCTTCAGTCCACAACCAATCAACACCTGCCAAGTCCCAAAACACGGAAATAAATGTCAGCATGTGATTGGTCATTGTACCTTTATGTTTCGTCGGAATGTGTACGACATGCCGGAAGGGACAATCATGTGTATTATAATATCAAATTATAATATAATGCTCTTTAAGAACACACTTATACCGTCTCCTAAATTATTATTTTCCCTGTCTTCAATTACTGATTGTCCTGTAGGTAAAATATGTTTCTCAATGCTCCCAGAAAAGATGTAAATAAAGAAATTTGTGTTCTGTTTTAAAAACACATTGTTACCGCCCCCTATGTCATTTTATACTTGTCACTTAATATTAAAAATAAAAATAGGACAAAAGTTTGGATGTTTTCATATAATTTTTTAATAACTAATAAAATTAGAGAGGTGTCTCACAAAATTATACACAAATACTGTGCAGCTATTCACTACATGCTACAATTCAAAAAGGATATTAACACAAAATGCTCATTATGTGATTCTCACCCTGAAACGTGTTCACCTTTTTAAAAAATAATATATACTATTAAAATCATTTATAAAGATATTTTCACTCTGTGGTTTGTACTATAAAGAACC
>NW_015114541.1:85242-88823 GCF_001443285.1 Poecilia latipinna
CGAAGCGTGCGGTATACCTACCGCAGCCACCAGGGGGCACCAAGAGCATTTTTTTTTCTTTTTATCCATAAAATAATGATTTCTACATACGTTATAAAATATTTATCATTGTAAAATCAAATCACTTCGTGGTGAAATTGTGTGTTTTTGATATGACATAGAAATTATTACCAAAAAAATCAGCTCCACTGAGGGGGCCCCTTAGTGGCCTTGGGGCCCTAAGCCGCTGCTTACTTTGCTTATGCCTTGGGCCGGCCCTGTAATAACTCCTAGTTGATATTACTTTAATATGGTATACTGTTCCTTGTATACTTGATGTACCTTGTTCTTCAATAATAAAAAAAGTTATAATAATAATTATGCATGTGTATACTAAAAACTCTTTAAGTTCTATTATATTAATTGGTCATAATTAATAGAATTGGACAGAATTGGACAGGTTGACAGATGAGGTTAGACAGGAATCTCCATGGACTATGATGTTTGCAGATGACATTGTGATCTGTGGTGAGAGCAGAGAACAGGTGGAGGAAAATCTCAAGAGATGAAGGCTTGCCCTTTAAAGGAGATGAATGAAGGTTAGCCGTAGCAAGACAGAATACATGTGTGTGAATGAGAGAGACCCAAGTGGAGACATGAGGTTACAGGGAACAGAAATAAAGAAAGTGAAAGATTTTAAGTACTTAGGGTCAACAGTCCAGAACAATGGTGAATGTAGAAAAGAAGTGAAGAAAAGTGTCAGGTGTGATGTTTGATAAAAGAGTATCAGTAAGAATGAAGGGAAAAGTGTACAAGACAGTAGGTGAGACCAGCAATGCTGTTAGGTTTAGAGACGGTGGCAATGACGAAGAGGCAGGAGGCAGAGCTGGAGGTAGCAGAGATGAAGATGTTGAGGTTCTCTTTGGGAGTGACGGGGATGGATAAGATCAGAAATGAATACATCAGAGGAACAGCTCATGTCAGATGTGTAGGAGATAAAGTCCGAGAAGCCAGATTGAGATGGTTTGGACATGTACAGAGGAGAGACACTGAATAAATCGGTAGAAGGATGCTGAGGATGGACCTGCCAGGAAAGAGACCTAGAGGAAGACCAAAGAGGAGATTTATGGATGGAGTGAAAGAGGACATGAAGGTAGTTGGTGTGAGAAGAAGAAGATGCGGAAGACAGAGTTACATGGAGATGGATGACTCGCTGTGGCGACCCCTGAAGGGAAAAAGCCAAAAAGAAAAGAAGAAGAAGATATTAACTGGTCAGAATAAATAAAGCAAAGTCATTAATTATGCAACAAAGCCCTTTTTTCCTGAATTTCTTTTTATTTTAAAGCCTTCAATAAATTTTTGACATAATAGCAAATATCTGAGAAAAGCTTTGAATAATGGCCATGTTTTATACATTTAGATGTATGATTTAGATAATGTTTAAAATATCTAACTTTGGCTTTTGGAGGGTACGGTATAAGAATTGCAAAATGACTTTGATGTACGTAAATGATCAGTAATAAGACCACAGACCAATGTTACTTAACAAAAATCACTGTGGAGAAAGAAAATATGCAAGGGAATGCCACCCCTGTGTAACCTAAATAAATGGTACTGAATCTCTAATAACTCCGGTTTCCTCCCACAGTCCAAAAAACATGACTGTTAGGTTAATTGGTCTGTCTAAATTGCCCCTAGGTGTGTGTGTGTGTGTGCGCATGGTTGTGTCTCTGTGTTGCCCTGCGACAGACTGGCGACCTGTCCAGGATGTACCCCGCCTCTCGCCCGGAACGTTAGCTGGAGATAGGCACCAGCACCCCTCCCGACCCCACTGAGGGACAAGGGTGCTCAGAAAATGGATGGATGGATGAATCTCTAATATTAAGTCTTTCCTATTATTTTCTTTTCCCTGAATACTACTACTTTGGAATCCATGCACACCACCACCATCTGGTCGAACCTCCTCTACTCATCCATCCATCCATCCATCCATTTTTTTCCGCTTATACGGGGTCGGGTCGCGGGGGTAGCAGTTTAAGAAGGGAGGCCCAGACTTCCCTCTCCCCAGCCACTTCTTCCAGCTCCTCCGGGGGATCCCAAGGCGTTGCCAGGCCAGCTGAGAGACATAGTCCTTCCACCGTGTCCTGGGTCTTCCCTGGGACCTCCTCCCGGTGGGACGTGCCTGGAACACCTCACCAGGGATGCATCCAGGAGGCATCCTTACCATGATGCCTGAGCCACCTCAACTGGCTCCTCTCGACGTGGAGGAGCAGCAGCTCTACTCTGAGTCCCTCTCGGATGACCAAGCTTCTCACCCTATCTCTAAGGGAGAGCCCAGCCACCCTGCGGAGGAAACCCATTTCGGTCGCTTGTATCCGGTACCTCGTTCTTTCAGTCATGACCCAAAGCTCATGACCATAGATGAGGGTGGGAACGTAGATCGACCGGTAAATCGAGAGCTTCGCTTTTTGACTCAGCTCTCTCTTCACCACGATGGACCGGTACAGCGTCCGTTTCACGGCAGACGCTGCCCCAATCCGCCTGTCGATCTCCCGCTCCCTTCTTCCTTCATTCGTGAACAAGATCCCCAGATACTTAAACTCCTCCACTTGAGGCAGGACAACCCCCTGACCTGGAGAAGGCACTCTACCCTTTTCCGGCTCAAAACCATGGCCTCGGATTTGGAGGCACTGAGCCTCATCCCGGCCGCTTCACACTCGGCTGCGAACTGCTCCAGATCACAATCTGATGAAGCCAACAGGACCACATCATCTGCAAAAAGCAGAGACGCGATCCTAAGGCCACCAAACCGTTTTGGTGGCCTTCAACTTCTACTCTACTTCCTATACTCACTTCAAGCTTATGACTGCCACCATTTCAGCTGTAAAAACAGATAGTTGATCTGAGATGCATTTGGAAATTTATATTTTAAACACTTGAATATTCCTATTCCCACATATCCTTTTGTGTAAGCATCAAAGTGCTGGCGTCCAGATCCTAATATCTTCCACCTGGTGAGGAAAGGTGTGCTAAAACACCTCCAGCAGATCAGGTGCTGTCATGAGGATTGGGCCCTCCTGGCCTCCCTCATCACACGAATTGCAAAGAAGAGCTGGCAGACACACTTGTACATGTGCCTGATGTTCCATTCCGTGTTAACTGTGGAAATTTAATTTTTACAGTCCTTTTCATGTTCAACTAGGATGGAAACAGATCTTTGGTTCTCATATCTTTTGTTAATGAATGTAAAAACCCAGAATTCATCTCTAAAACCCACCGTCATCAGTTCATCCAGAGTGCACGACTGCTTCTCTATGCATAATTTGCCTTTGTTTAGGTGTTAGTCAAGGTATGTGTTCAAATTCTTTGTATAGAAATAATTTCTTTAAATTATTTGTTACAGTTCAGTCACAGATTTCTGTTTCTGCATTTTTTCCTTGCAAGACATTTTAATTGGAAATTCCTACCCTCATGGTTTCATGTCTCTTTTGATGTACATGGGTGTTTTTTTGTTTGTTACAACCTTACTGTCATGTTTGTTGTGGTGAGGATAGGAACGCAGGTAGACCCAGGATGTAGATGAAGATGATGAGTTTAATGAT
>NW_015114541.1:92540-93190 GCF_001443285.1 Poecilia latipinna
TTTTGTTTGTTACAACCTTACTGTCATGTTTGTTGTGGTGAGGATAGGAACGCAGGTAGACCCAGGATGTAGATGAAGATGATGAGTTTAATGATTATAAACCAGGAAACCGAGCAACAGAGAACGGCAGGAGGAACATCTGACAGCACGGAGAAACCAGGTAACACTTGACATAACACATTAGACAAGGAACCGACGAGAGACAAGGACAACGGGTGGGTTTAAATACACACAGGGTAATCAAGGGGATGAGACACACCTGGGAAACAAACGGGGCGGACAGGACAGACTCACAGGAAAAGCAGGACTGAACACAGGAAATCTCAAAAATAAACACACAGAAACACGGATCGTGACAGTACCCCCTCCTCAAGGGGCGGCTACCAGACGCCCAACCAAAAGTCCCCCCAAAAAAAAACACTACCCAACAGGGTGGGCGGAGGGGCGACGGCAGGAGGGCTAGAGTCCAGGAAACGAAACTAAACAGGAATAACAGTCCGGGGGCGGACTGTGTTTCCTGTGTTGGAAGGCGACGTCGGAGGCGGCGCTTGAGTCGCGGAGGGCGGCGACGTCGGAGGCGGCACTTGAGTCGCGGAGGGCGGCGACGTCGGAGGCGGCGCTTGAGTCGCGGAGGGCGGCGACGTCGGAGG
>NW_015114541.1:97009-116275 GCF_001443285.1 Poecilia latipinna
GGAAACTCTGGAGCGGGGGGCTGCTCACATGCAGCGGACGCAGGAAACTCTGGAGCGGGCGGAGACAAACGCCGCCGCGGTGCGGGGACCGGAGGCAGCGGGGACAGACGCTGCCTCGGTGCGGGGACCGGAGGCAGCTGCAGGCGGGGCCCAGGGGCCGGGACCTTCGGCGGCTCAGGGCTGCGGTGACGGCTTTGCCCAGGGGCCGGGACCTCCGGCGGCTCAGGGCAGCGGTGACGGTGGGGTCCAACCCCCGGCGGGCGGATCGCCAGCTGCGATCCCCATAGCGGTTCCAGGTGCAGAAGAGCCTCTCCACAAAACTCCTCCAGGGAGACCGCTCCAAACACCCGCCAGGGGTTCCACCGTCGGGTGTGGGCCTGCCACATGCGTCCCTCACCTTTTCTGCGGTCGGATCCTACTGTCATGATGTGGTTTGTTGTGGTGAGGATAGGAACGCAGGTAGACCCAGGATGTAGGTGAAGATGATGAGTTTAATGATGATAAACCAGGAAACCGAGCAACAGAGAACGGCAGGAGGAACATCTGACAGCACGGGGAAACCAGGTAACACTTGACATAAAACAACATTAGACAAGGATCCGACGAGAGACAAGGACAACAGGTGGGTTTAAATACACACGGGGTAATCAAGGGGATGAGACACACCTGGGAAACGATCAATGGGGAGGACAGGACAGAGACTCACAGGAAAAGCAGGACTGAACACAGGAAATCTCAAAAATAAACACACAGAAACACGGATCGTGACACTTCCTATTTGTTTGGTACTCTATACTGGTGTTCCGTCTTGAAGGAATCTTACCATTCTTTGTCTTGTTGACAGCTCTCTTTTCGGGGTTATGTTCCCTGCCAGTCAGCAGCTCCAAAAGCTTGGTGGGTCTATAAGTTCTGTTTTCTAACTGCAGACACATTTGCAGATAGACTCAGCTTTTGTATTTACATATTGCATTTCTTCTACTCAAAGTTAAAAACAACATCTCAGAAGTACCTAACATGTTTTGAGGGATGGTTTATGAAGTTTTGCTGGATATCTGTCTATTTTTGTGTGTGAGTTGAATATAGCTGAGAAATAATTTTCTGTTAATAGACGTTGATATGTCAGTTTCTTAAGTGGAGTAAGTTAATGAAAATTAACTGCTTAAGAAAAACAGTTTAATTTAACTCAAACTAAATCCTATTCACACTGTGTATTGTAAAAAAGTTCAATTCCTTCAGTAGGGTTTAGATAACTACAGACCAACTATATACCAGAAAAAGGAGATGAAGGACAAAAACAACCAAAACAACATTAACTGTGAAGTCGGGTATGAAAGGAGACAGTGAATGCACCATGAGACTGGTCTGGTCAGACAGGTCAAGTGAGTTTCACACTTGGGAACAGCTTCCCCTCCCTCAGCTCATACTGATGCCTTTTCCCCCAATCAGAGACACAGCCACAAGCACCACAGCTGTTGCACTCTGAGGAATAAACGGAGAATTATCAGTAGGTAAGCTGCGTTTTTAATGACTTTACTAACAGTAGTAATCAGAGATGTTTACCAGTGTGAGACAAAAGACAGGTCACATTTCATCAGCCATGTTAAGTCTGTTTGTAAATAGTGAAACTAGCATTTAAGGTCACACTCCCAGACGTCTGACTTGCTGTTGTTAGTGAGTTTCCAAACTCGGGAATTTCACAGTCTAAGGTAGAGAAACATTTTGGTCCCTCTGAACTCCATGATTCTTGGATAGAAACGTCTGGAAAGTCTTGGGCTATCCAGGCACATACTATTTTCTTACTATACGGAGCTGAACAATAATATTAAGTAATTCACATCCAAATGTTGGAAGCTGCCTGGCCTCATGTCTGCCTTGTCATCTTTCCATTTTTTGTGAACATCTAATAGTGTCTTGTCTTGTTCTGTTTTCTAACAGAACAAGACTTGGATAGTCTTGGATAGTGAATTATCTTGGATAGTGAATTATCATTTGGATAGTGATAGTGAATTATCACTGTCCAAGTGTTATTACCCATGTTTCAGAAAAAAAAAACCTAAAGCCACATCAAAGTATCATATCTTTAAATTAAAGGCAATGTAAGGAAAAATACATACATGATTTCAAGGATTTGTTTCAAAAATCCAATGCTAATTCAATTTAAGTTTGAATAAAAAAGTATTAATTTGTAAAGCAGCTCTTGGTTCAGTGGTAAGTTATGTTTTCTATGTGTTTGCTTCCAGAAGGAGTTCAGGTTGTGATGTCCGCATCTAGGTTTGACCGTGTGAGAGAAATGCCCCTCTATGACCAGGTCCCAGTGGGTCCTGGATGGAGGGACACTGAACTGCCCCCTCTCCCACCTCCACCACCACTACATGTGACTGTGCCAGCAGTCAGCTTAGATCCCCTCCCCCCTCCTCCCCTACCTGAGCAGCCAGCTGTGGGGCCTGAATCTTTCTATCCCTCCAGTGATGAGGAACCAGCTGAGGGGGACTGTGAAGCAATGGACATCAAGCCAGTTCGTCGCTTTATTCCTGATTCTGTTAAAAACCTTTTTCGGTTCAACAGTGGGAACAGAAGCAGCCAGGGGTGGTCTGTTACTTCTTCTACACAACCTCACTCCCCTGTCCCATCAGCCAGTAAGAATACCACCTGCCACACCACAACAGGAGTCCCCTGCTCACCACCCAACTCTGCCCCTCCATCTCCTTCACTTCCTGGCTCCTATCGGGACCCCTACGGTGGGTCAGTGGGGGGTTATACCTCTCAAAAGGAGAAAGATGGATTGATGCTGGGTGCTGAAGCTATGGACTTGGGTTCTGCAGTCCACAGTAATCTCTCAGCCCAGACCTACCAGGAGCGGGTGGAGGAGTACCATCAGCGCTATGCCTACATGAAGTCTTGGGCTGGCCTACTCAGGATCCTGGGTTGTGTGCAGTTGCTACTTGGAGCTGCTGTGTTCGCATGTGTCTGTGCTTATGTGCACAAGGATAATGAATGGTTTAATATGTATGGATACTCCCAGCCACAGATGTATGGAGGTCTTGGTGGGGGGGCTTCAGCATATGGAAATGGGGGCAGTACCTACACAGGTCCCAAAACACCTTTTGTTCTTCTAGTGGCAGGGATAGCATGGATAGTGACTGTAATCCTTGTTGTTCTTGGTATGACTCTGTACTACAGAGCCATTCTTCTTGATTCCTCTTGGTGGCCACTGACAGAGTGCTCTATCAACTTTGTACTGGCAGTGCTGTATATGGCAGCAGGGATAGTGTATGTAAGAGACACAACCAGAGGAGGACTATGCAACATGCCCATCTTCAATAATGGAGTCAATGGTGCATTTTGTCGCACAGAGGCTGGCCAAACAGCAGCCATAGTCTTCCTGTTCCTCACCATGGTGCTCTACTTTATCAGTGCAGGAGTTTGTCTGAAGCTGTGGAGGCACGAAGCAGCCAGGATGAGAAAGGAGGTGCTGGCACAGGAGGTCTGACCCAAACATCTCTCTTCATCTTCATGAATAAATGTTTAATCTCAGTTAGTAGTTTGATATTACATACATGGTTGAGTTATAATCCACCTCTATGTGTACATAAGAAAGCTGCTTTAAAACAGTTATTGAATTGTTTGCTACTCTGGACATGTGGCAAACATCTAAATCAATTGAATTGATCATGAAAAGTTGTAAGGTACCAGAACTACTACCCTAGATTACAGAGTCAGAAGGGTTGCAAAAACAGGATTCTTGTACTTGTAGATGTTCAGGAAAATACCAGAAAGAAACAAACAGGAAAAAAAGCAGGAGTGATGTAATTGCTTTTCATCAAGCTCCCCACATCCCTCACCATACAGCCTGTCCTACATGACAAGAAGTGAATTATATACATTTCTGGTGTCCATTAAAAATAACAAAAGCTGTGTTGTGGTGCATGGCGCATAAAATAAATAAATAACAGACGCCTCTGCATTAAGCAACTTTGGGCACTGCAAACTCCTATAAGTCTGTAACTATCTTTGAATCATTTCAAGTTTTAAGCTAACAAATTGTCAAGGACTTTTTCTTCACCGTATGGGAAAGTCTTTTTGGCATGCTTGTTTGTGGCTCTAATTGAAAATTACTACAAACATTTTTCTGCCGAATATATTTCTTAATATATTATTAATACATTTTTGAAATTCTGAGTCCTCTGAATCTTTCTTGAGTCCTAAGAGTTTGAATTCAACTGAATTAAATTCACTTCAGTATAACTTTATTCAAGTTATTTACTAAGCACTGTTTTATCTTTCTCCTCTCCTCACCACCATCCCTTGTTAACTTGAATGTTTGTTTATCTCGTTATTGACTGATTGATGAAGCAATTCAACTGTTGTGTCTGCCTCTGCTCTGAACCATTGTTGCTGATATAGCATCAAAGAGCTTAAGTAATCATTGGTTTGTGTTTGACTCTGTCCACATCAGCTTTATTTTACCACACACATATTTTTAGCCACAATATATACAGACCATTTCCACAAAATTAGAATGTCATGGAAACATTGCATAATCCCCATAATTCCATTCAAAATATTAAACTTTCACAGGTTATGATCAGGGTCCACAGTTATATATATGGTCATAGCTATTTATGTAGTTAACATAGCTAATGTCCTGTAATGTTTTCAACAATTTTAGATGAAAACCACTGGATCATCCATCCCACTGTCTGTAGTAAGTATGAAGAGTTTTATTTATTTCCCACCATGCTGCATAGACTTCTTTACAGTATGTTGTACTAAATGTTTACTGCTGCAGCTGGATTCAGCCTCAAGAGCCTCAGAGACACCTCTTCCTACCATTCAGCCTGACATCATGAATGCTCCAAACAATCCTGGATCTGCTCCTCTCATGGCAGCAGAACCAGAGATTCTTCGAGGTCACATACCATCTGGATATATCCCCAAACCTGTCATCATAGCAGATTATGTTGCGTGAGTGATCTATTCCATTTTCCAATATGTGTCCTTACATCTGTTGATGTAAGGACTTAACATCTTTTTATGATGCAATTTTCTGTTATCTCTTTGAGGTGCCCCTTTTGCATTTCTTATGTATATTTGAAAAGGTTTCAAAACAAATAAGCCTCTAAGTTCTTGTGTTTCAATGTTGCTGAGTTGAAAGAACCATCTGGAGTAAAACTTTAGTGCAGGTGACCAGAGCGCCCAGGATTTTGTAGATCATTACATATGATTTTCTCTTTCCTGGGGTATATGTATGTATACATTTGACAGGAGCTAATTTCTCTAGGTAATATTGTATTGGGAAAGACAAGAAAACATACTAATTAAGTAAGGCAGAGGTGTCCTGTATCAGGGAATGGATGCAATTTAATTGCTGTTTTCCTTACTAGACTATGCATACAGTAAAAATAAAATAAAAATTGACACTAACTGAAGCAGTGAACTGGATGCTAATTGATGTAACATTTCTAAAGCCCAGCTTTAGAAAACTTCAACATAAAATGGCGTAGCTGTGTCACCAAGAATCAATAATAATTAGACTCAGAATTTTAACGCCTAAATTTTGGTTTTAGTAGATTTTAAGGCATTGAAGAATTTAACACATACAAAAGTTCCAAGCTAGAACCTTTGTATTTGTCTGTTTTCAGACTTCAAAACCATTTAAATTACAAAAAGGCACCCGTCACGGCTGTCCTCTTAGCCCCCTGCTGTTTGATCTGGCCATAGAGCCCCTGGCCATTGCACTTAAGACCAGTAAAGAGATATCTGGCATTTGGAGTAAAGACATGGAACATAAAGTGTCACTTTATGCAGATGACCTTTTACTTTTTATTTCCAAACCATCAACCTCACTGCCTTTTGCTCTTGACATATTTAGCCAATTCGGTCAGATTTCTGGGTATAAGTTGAACCTTACCAAAAGTGAACTTTTCCCCATAGGCAGTAAAGCTAATTTGTCAGATTTTGCTCATCTGCTGCTCAGAATTGAAAGACAAAAACTCACATACCTTGGTATCACAGTGACAAAAAAAAACATAAAAACCTGTTCAAAGAGAATTTGATTCAACTGTTGAACCAAGTGAAGGGATCCCTTACAAAGTGGACACCCTTTTCCATGTCCCTTGTGGGACGTATCAATTCAATTAAAATGAATATACTACCCAAATTTCTATACCTTTTCAGGCATTACCTATCTTTATTCCTAATACTTTTTTAATGAACTGGACTCGATTTTTTCATCCTTCATTTGGCAGGGTAAACGCCCAAGGCTTAATAAATTACAACTCCAAAAACCTAAACAGCAAGGGGGGTTTGCCTTTCCCAATTTCCTGTTTTATTATTGGGCCTTTGAATAAATAGGCATGGGCATTTAGATACCGATGCATCTAAATGCCCAACCTTAGATGCTTAGTGTTCTGGTATTTTTACCATAACCTGGGTGGCTGCCCTGACTGGGTGGCTATGGAGCTACGCAGTGGTAACAACATATCCATCCCGGCCGTGCTTTGCTCTCCACTCTCGCTCGCTTCAGCTAAGCCCATTTTAAACCCTGTAGTGAAACACTCACTGAAAATATGGGGCCAGTTTAGGAAATACTCCACGATTTTTCTCTCTTAAGTCCAATTGCACCTAACCATTTTTTTAAATCATCTGTTCAGGATGGGGTGTTCCTAGAGTGGCACCGGAGGAGGCTTACTCATTTTAAGGACCTTTTCATAGAGAAGAATTTGGCATCCTTTGAGGAACTTAGCAATAAATATGGTTTACCTAAATCCCATTTTTTTTAGATATTTGCAAGCCAGAAACTTTCTTCAGTCTCACCTTTCAGGCTCAGTTTCTCTGCCAGAGCATTCACTGTTAGAAACCATCCTATTATTGAACCCGACTCATAAAGGGCTGGTTTCGTGGCTTCATGATAAAATGCTGACTATGAAAGAGACGTCCTCACCTAAACTTAAAACCTCATGGGAAGAGGACTTGAATATGGCTATACTGGATGAGACGTGGGCCTCTACACTCAACCTGGTGAATACAACATCTCTGTGTGACGCCATCGCCTCATTCAGTTCAAAATAGTAGAGTCCATCTCTCCAAAAGCAAACTATTTTGTTTCTATCCAGAAATCACCCCATACTGTGACAAATGCAAAATCAGTACATATGAACGCTGGTTCATATGTACTTCTGTCAGGGACAGGAACGTAGTGCATGGATCTACTGGGTAGTGACCTGGGTGGACTAAATGGGATTACTTTGTAGGGATTAATTTTCTGTATATTATTTTGTATCTGTGTTGGATAAACATCTCTTTGTATTCACAAACTGTATGCATAAAAGGAAAGAACTCAATATGAAGACAGCGATTAAAAAAAAAGAGATCTGACGGGGTGCAGGAAAAGACTGTCCACAGGTCACATTTCTAAAAAAGTATTTTTTCAAAAAAGTTCCATGAATGATCAGGAGTTCTTGAAACACATGAAAGCTGAATACATGTAATAAAACTTTCCACATATCTGAATAATAATAGTAAATAATAATAACACGTTTCATTTATAGGCACTTTTCTTGACAGTCAATAATGAATGAAAAACCTAAATAACAAAATAAAAACAATAAATATCTTTATTCTAAATGCCCATGCCTATTTATTCAAAGACTTAGCAGCCAAAAGGATTTTTGAATTCTAAAATATGTTGTTGATATATGATTTTTTTATTAAATTGGGATTCATTTAATGACAGACCTTGCAATTCACGCAATTAATTTTTTTAATTGAGTCCCACCACTAATAATAACCACTAGAAATCCAAACAGATATATCTTCTATATGTTCACGTTTGAACTGCTGACACTGTGCCATTTATTCCAAAGTATCTGTTGTATGTTCTAAAAGCTCTCCCTGCCCTATTATGCCAGCAGATCAACTTCCATAGTGTAGGTTCAGGGCTCCCTATGACAGGGCTGTCTGAAACGTGCTTTACTCATGATTGTCTTAGAATGGGAATTAGCCATAATCATCATACTCAAGATCATCAATCCCTAGTAGCTGTTTAAAGAACAAACATGTAATACATACAAATGAAAATATATATATATTTTTACTTTAAAATGTTCTGCTCTTCATATTTCTTTAAAACCACAAACCTGCTAATGTTATTTGTTTTTATTGGAAACTATACTAATGGAATTATTGAACCTGAAACAAAATTTATTTGCCTCTGTTTGCACCTTGATGTGTGATGCCTTTTCAGAAAGTATCCCAGCATCCTGTCGGATGAGGAGAGGGACCAGTATAAGGCCGTCTTCAATGACCAGTATGCTGAATACAGAGAGCTTCATGCTGAAGTCCAGATCATGACTAAGAAGTTTGAAGAGATGGATGAGATGATGCAGAATCTCCCCTCGAGGCCCTCAAGTCAAATGGTACACCTCCCACTCAGTCACTATAGACAAAACTGGACATAGACAAAATGCTTCTGCCCATTAATCCTTTCATTTTCTTTCAGGAGAAAGAACGGATTAGTAGCATCTTATCGGAATATCAAAGGAAGAAAGCTGTGAGTACATGTAAAAATAGATTTATAGCCAATTCGTTGCCACACTTATTATGATCAAGTCTTTTCACGCTCCAATATTTATATGGCTCCAGTTGACAATAAATATCATCTGAGGGGACATTATAAGACAAATAAAGATTTGATTGAACTTATCAATGTTAACATTTCTATAGTCTACAAACCATACTTAGCTGCAACATCATAAGCGTTCTATTCTTTAATTACGTGAAGAGTTGTTTCTGACACTGATTCATTTCCTCTTCTACTCATTTTCTTGTCAGGACCCAACCTATTTGGAAAAAAGGGAACGTTGTGAGTATCTAAAAAGCAAGCTATCCCACATCAAACAGAAGATTCAGGAGTACAACAATACCATGGACTAGGGTGTGAGAAACATTAATGTCTGTAGTCACTTTCTTTAAAAATACTTTGTTGTATAAAAGACCAATTAAAGTTAATAACTTGTATCTGCTCATTGCTGTGCTGGGCCATTGTATTAGCCTGCTTGAAAGATTCCCATCATATAGATGTGTGCTTCAGGAATGGAAACATGGATCGATTTCATTTGAACCTGTCTGTACTAACACATGGAATGGTGTATTCAGCAAAGTGTGGGCAAGGTTACACTGAGGAAAACATTTTATGTGGATGTAAAATACACATAAACATAACTTGTTGCTCATTGAACACAGATACATCCGGGATCTTAACTTCACGTCTGCTTGATGATGAACACACAAAGGTCAATGTTCACTTTTAATCAGAATACAGAAAGAAAAGAAAATGCAATCTGTCAGATATAAATGTAGAAATGAACACATTATCAGTTTCAACAGTGATTTAAATCTAACCTTAAGAACACACATGTCACCATGTCAACATCAATGAACAAACAGAACAGAAAGATTACAAAAAATTAAGTACACTGCTGAAACTCTGGAAATGTTCAAACCATGCAAACGCCTATAATTTCTTACTACCATGAATGTATTTGCAGCTGTGTTTTATGGTGAAGCAGCTCATCTGTTGTATTATATAGTGAAATATAATGCCTTTTCAAACACTGAACCAAACCCTGTGGTGTAGTTCTTGCAGACTATCAAGATCAGGACTGATGCAAAATGTGAGATTTCTCCTGTTTTCAGTGCAACTCTACTGTTAACTTTACTTTTAAATTGTATATGTGTGTATTTTGTGTCAGATGTGGTTTGTTTTATAACCTAGTGGGTTTTTTTTTTATAAGAACTCTACTTTGTCCCTGTTTTTCTTTGACAGCAATGCTGTAAGGACTGTGTGTCAGTCCAGCCACTTAAGGCAGTCAGCAGGCACCTATTAATTGATCAACTTATTTAATATGTACAAACACAAATGTAGAAAGATATGTTTGTAAAATTGTAACTTTAAATTTTTTATTAAGAAACAAAAGTTCTTTATTTTTAAGGTGCATTCCAAACTTTGCTCTGCAATTCACCTACCTTTTATCTATGTTGAGCTGCTTCAATGGCACTCAAAAGATACAGAGGTTTGGGAAATTGACCACTAACTGATCTTTTTCCAGTTGTGGGGTTTTGTACTGTTCCCATTGCATCAGCATTGCCATTGGGATTTTTGTCAAGTTGAAAATAAAACTCCCACTAACAATTTACTTCCAAGATTGCATGGTTATTTAAAACCTACTGGTATTTTTCTTGATTTGTATTTGATGGAATATAAATAATAGATAGAAATTAGGCTGGAGATCACAATGGCTCACAGATTACTGTACACACACACATGCACACACACTGACCTCTTTTCTTGCACTATAACAAGTAAACCTAAAGTTCTGAATATATTTCTTCATAAAATTGTCATTAAAATCTCAGATTAAATGTCTGATACTTTTATCTTTTTCAGATTAGTTAAGTCTTGAGACTTTATTTGATTCTATATAATGTTGCTATACACCTCTTTTGAACATAAGATTGTATGACTTAATGGAATTTATTTTGTAAAAATAAAGGTTAAATAAATAATAAAAAAGCTACATTTCTTGGTTGACAAGAAATGTAGACTAGCCCACCTTCCTAGTGTTGTAAGCATCTTAAAAATAGATTTTTTTAAGCATTAACGTGGTCATGGTGATCTGAGATTTTTGAAAAAGAAGTCATTGTCCAAAGGAAATATTATAAATGCCTTTGCTTCTTCTTCGTCTTATTTATTAATTTATTATTGTTATTATCTTTTTTTATTTTAATTTTTCACCACTTTAAGAGGTATAATACGGAGCCCTCCAGGGGACATGGGGAATTTTTTTTCTTTTGCGTTCCCTCGCAATAATCTACTGATCATAATTGGTACTGTAAGCCTTTTTTACGGTGGACGCCGTACTTTATGCTTTAATACAAGCTTATAAGGTTTTTCCATGGACTATTGAGTTATTATCGCGGGGTAATATTGTGTCTCTATTGTGTTCGTAGTCTGAATGGTTTAAATGGCTGTTTTCAGTACCTAATAGACAAACATGATTTTCAATCAGTTTTTTTGCACCAAAGCGTTAATAATAATAAACATGTTTTCACTGAGGCTCTATAAGAGTCTAAAATAAGTAATTATTGATATGACAGGAGCAGCGGCTTTGACACCTGGTGGTGGGCATGTCGATGTGGGTGTGACGTCATCAAGTATGAATGGGAAGGTTACTGGCTGCTGCTGGTTCTGTGTGTATGAGGAAGTGGGTGAGCGGGGTGGTCAGTCCTCGCAAAGTTTGGAGCATGATAATAAAAAATTAAATAAATCGATAATTGTGACAGAACAAAGAAGAGGTTAGGAGTTGACTGATACACGGACAGATGAGATTCTCTGAGTTAACCCAGTGCGGCCCTCTACCACCATTAGTTTGCTGTGTTTTATAATAATAAAACGTGTTTATTATATTAACTCTTTGGTTCAAAAAACTGATTGAAAATCGATTTATTTACTGCATGTTTATGTCTGTTCAGGCTCAGATGGAACAGAAAGCAGCACTTTAAACCATTCAAACACGAACACAATGGAGACACAATCAGATGACTGATTACCCCGCGATAATAACTCAGAAATAGTCCAAATAGTTTGGATGTATTTTTATTTCTTTCCTACTAACGGAAAGTTTCTGTTTATATCATAGGTTTGTTGTGCCTTTCTGTACTAAAGAAAAAGATATAAAACGTTGGATATTTCACAACGAGATATTAACATTCATGGAAAAACCTTACATAAGTTTGTATTAAAGCATAAAGTACGGCGGCCACCGTAAAAAAGGCTTACAGGATTCAATAATGCCGCATGAACTGATCAGTAGATTATTGCGAGGGAACGCAAAAGAAAAAAAAAATCCCCATGTCCCCTGGAGGGTTCCGTAGTATAAAATGTATTTCTGGTAGGAATAAAATTTATTTGATGTTGGGACTTGAGCAGGAGAAAATTTTTCTTTCTGTGAAACTGGTTTTTAAAAATGTGCTGTGCAGAAATTGCAGAAAATTTTGTAGTTTTTTTCTGTTAAAAAATGGTTCAAACTGTGTGGCTCATGGTGTGTGGACTCTGTAAAAGTTGTAGATGTTGTCAAACGTGTGTCTGAACTGCTCTCAAAATGGCCGTTTAAGGTTTTTTTTTCTCTTTCCATAAAAACCTGAACGGCCGGTTTTGTCAGTTGGGGACAGTTGTTCTCCTTGTAGGTTTCGCAATGCTTAATTTCGCTGGCCCCCCGCAGACCCGGAAGGTCTTTTTTCTCAGATTACTAGTAATAAGGTGTCTCTGTTTTAGGTTATATAAAAATTCGTTTTAGCATTTAAATCACCTATAGCATTTATTAATTCTGGAATGAATACAATCGCTGCGTACTTATGGTAAGTTGAAAAATCATGACTAAAAATAAAAAATCCTACATATTCAGAGTAAAACTGCTGTGTGACCTTGTCTGTTCTAAAAGTCTTGACAATTTTGTGGACATAATGTGCTGTTCATTTCAACGAGCTAAAATTAAGACTGGTTTTCCGACTGAAACTAGTCAGAAAAATAAAAGCTGAGACAGAAGAAGCTTTCCTGGAGTGGGAAGCGCAGCTACTGGGAACTGTAGAGGAGCACACCTTTTCCTTTTATTTGGAGTGACAGTGTTATGACTATCTTTATTAACACCTGTTGTGGAGTGAGGACAGGATAGTCCTGTGTGGCATCAGATCACGTGATGCAAGCGCACCTGTAGAGGCCAGGTTTGGAGTACCTGCGCGCTGGGCGTGGATGGATGTTGGTTTGCGACTGCGCATATTTGGCTTGTTATTCTTGGACGACGCCACTCGGTTGTTCAGGATCAGCTTTATCACAAGGTGGGTCATTTTTTAATCTTACTGTGATGATTTGATGACCAAAAGTATTCTAATTAAGGCATAGCTTATTTCAATGGATTACTTAAACAGTTTCCGGGGTTTTTTTCTTTAATTTATTTATTTTTACTGAGGCCTGTGAATTTTCGCCTGAAGTCAGTCCATTGTTAGCCACACTTTTTAATGCGACTCGGTTACAAGGTAGCAGAAAAACTAGTTTGCTATTCTTTCAGTAATAGTGTCATCTGAACTTTAGCCATAGCATCACGGAGTCCCTTGAAAAGTTTATTTTAGCCTGTGCTCTATAAAAGAAACCTACTGTGTATTTCATGTAATCCAGCGTAACAGACCTATCTCTGTTACTTTTCTGAATGACAGCATTTGTAGGCAACATTTATTTAGTTTTAAGCAGTTTTTTTAACCGCAGCCATGCTCGGGTCCAAACAGCAGCCTTTCCTTTGTGCTCTTG
Organism: Poecilia latipinna; assembly: GCF_001443285.1. Lineage (NCBI taxonomy): Eukaryota > Metazoa > Chordata > Actinopteri > Cyprinodontiformes > Poeciliidae > Poecilia > Poecilia latipinna. Next base: position 110,370 of record NW_015114541.1, read on the forward strand.
AGCAAGGTCAATATTTGGAAGGGGGCATCCATCAGACTGCTTCATTCACTTGCCAAACACAAATAGAAACTTTATCATAAATATTTATCGTAACAGCTCTAAAATTTAAATGGACATGCATTTAAAAAAATTACTGTATGTAAAGTTCATCTGTAAATTACAATGCATTAAGAAAGTATTCACACCCATTCACTTCTTCACACCTCCATGGTATAATGCTACCATATGCTTCAAAGTGGGGATGGTGTTAACCATGTGATTTAAAACATAGCTGTTTATGTCCTTAAATGACACCTGGAGTTCAGGCCCAAAAGATCTAGTTTGGTTTCACCAGACCAGAGAATTTTGTTTTTCCTGGTCTAACAATTTCTGAAGTGTGTTTTCAGAGGTCATAAATGCGACATTAGTGAAATGGTTTAACAATGTTTGACCTTACAGATCTGGGCTGTCAAACACTAGTTTTAGAGGGCTTGTGTCCTGAAACTATTAGATGTGTCTCTGCTTCAACATGCTTGAATCAAATGATAAGGTGATTAGCAGGACTCTGTACAACTTGATTGGATGATGAGTTCATCCAGCAATCCAATTCTGGGTGTGTTTTACCTGGGACATATTTAAGAGTTACAGGACACAATATCTTGAGGACTGGAGGTTGACAAGCTGGTTCTAGATTTTTCTGTTACCTCCACAAGTTAACACCATATGTTGTCATTGGGTTTTTGGCCAACTCTGATCAAAACCCTTCTTCCTTGAATACTTAGTTTGCTCAGGCAGTCAGATCTAACTTCTTATATTTGCAGTCTTTTTGGGATGCTTAGTGCTTTCAAGATCTTTTGTATCCTTCTACACATTTGTCCTCTGGCAAATATGCTCTCATATGTCTACAGATAATGCGTTTGACTTCATTATTTAGTTTCTGTTGTGATATGACAACCTGTGTACTACAAGTCACATTGTAGTACTGAATGATGTTTCTACAATGTTTTTCATTGGTCATTCTGAAAAGTATTTTTAATGTACATTGTCTGCTTTTATAGAAAACTCTACTCAAAATAACTTAAGAATAATCCAAATCAGTTCATTTATATAGCGCCAATCCAATTCACAATAAATGTCTTAAGTGCTGTACAAAAAATCCCATTTCAATTCAATGACGTACATTCCAAATGAATGTTATCAAACAATACAATGTGTTCAAGTAATTATTAAAAATAGATTAAAAAGTTTCTATCAGGAAGAAACGTCCAGCAGAATCAGAACCGGGCTTAGTACAAACGCCTATCTGCCATGACAGACTGGGGTTTGAGAAGACAGAGCAGAATGCACAAGAAACAGATTAACTGATTTAAAATTGTTTTCAATGTTAACAGCAGGAGAGGGAGAATGGTTAGTTAATGACATGGTTATCTCAGTCGATGCCATCCTCCAGGAAGGAATTGCAACCCACTACATACATAACTGAGAAAACAAAAGTTAACAGTTGAAATAACCATAAATAATTCAAATTGGAGTAGAAGAAGACAAAGAGAATTTGAAAAGAGTAAAGCACTGAATACTTTCTGAATAAACTATAGTGCTTGTTATTTTTAATTATCAGCCCTTGAAGATGAGCAACTTAGTGTATTTTAATAGGCAAAAAAGAAAAAAATCAAAAGAGAAGTTGAATAAAATATCTTCAACATAAACCTTAATGGTTGTTAGTTCCCTGTAGCATTGAATGTCAGTTCTTATGAATAGCAAAAGGTTACCTCAGGTCTTATACAAACATTTGCTCTGTTTCCTCAAGTCAGGAGGATTGTGCTTTTTTCTAAGAAGTTTGAGATCCAGAATCATTCCAGGATGCCAAGCCACCGGCACAGCAACCATCTGTACCCACCAAGTGGAAGTAAACAGTGAGTGGTCACACTTTTACCTCATTCTATTTCTTTGCTCTTTTTAGGTCTGAGCATCATACATCACACATTTCTTTCCCATTGTAAATGGGTCAACTTTTAATATCTTTATAAACTTACAGTTAAAATCAGACGTTTACCTACACAGAATAAAAAGACACATGTAATCTTGTTTTAGGTTGGTTAGAATTACCAGAATATTTTGCTAAATGCCAGAAACTTTAACATTTTTTTGTAGATTTTTTTAAAAAAAAATTTGTTTCTTTCTTTTGAATTCACAAGTTTATAAGAACTTGGTCAGTACCAGAGATAACTGTCTTTTAAACTGAATGACTTGTGTCAAACCTTTTGAGTTTCCTTTCACTAGCATCTCAGTTTACTAGAATTTTGGCCCATTCCTCCTCATAGAACTGATATAATTTACTTGTTTATAGGCTGCCTCACAAACACAATCCTGTCCAGATTTACCTACAACTACTCCATAGGACTGAGATTAGGGCTGCACTAAAACATGAACTTTGTTATCCTGAAGCCACTTTATAGCTATTTTGTCTGAATGCTATAAGGTTATTTTTCTTTTGGAAGATCAATCTGCACCCAACCTTTAACTTCATGACTGACTTTCTTTTCAAGTCAGTGTGTCTAATACCACACACATAACAATAGAAAATCTTAACTAAAACAGCTTGAGTTGTGGAATGTGTGGTGTCCAGTTGCACATCAGAAGCAACCACACACAAACTGATTTCACTCACCAGCATTCAGAAGTCAGACAGTAAATCCCACAAAACTTCTCGAGATCAAACGTGAGTTCAACATCACATGCTGTGAGATTGGGCCAAGACAATCCAACAAGTTGAATATCCCCAATTTTAGATCGGAGCAGTCCTGGCGTTCATCTTATCCTAAGAGCTATCCAGATAACACCTATTATGCAAAAAGAAAAAAAAGAAACCAGGAATGGCTCAAGCACTGTTTTTACACCACTGTAGGTGAATCCCAATTTACCTCCAAGCAGAACTTCAACTACATCCAACTAGCACCAAAAATCTGATCTTAAGTTGGTGACCGATTCAAGAGACAGCCTACACCTCTGACACATCCAGATGAATGTTAAATTGTAATTTAACATTAACATAAGCTGTTGTTAACTGTTGTTAACTTGAGTGACATTCGTTATTTCAGCATGTCTTGCATACAGAAAAATATCTATATACAGTGTATTTTCCTGGAAAATGTTTCTCCCTCTTGTTTTCTCAGCTAACCATAAATAAAATTGCTTTTGTAAAATTGTGACAATACCTGCATAAACATTTTTAGAATTAACTATGATATTCAGTAAACTATTGATGCTAAATTGAAATTAATTCTCTATAGTTTTATCTAGAATATTTAATTCAGATATGACTTTGTATAATTTTTATCAATCAAATTGATGGAATTTTTATGGAACCATGTGAGAGGTTAATAACATGGAGGTAAAATTTATATGGGTGCTTACTTATACACCGCAGCTGTAGGATTTTGTGTTGCTGTCTGGCTTATTGCTGTTTACTTTAACAGTCCATGGCATGTAAATCACCTGCATCACATTTTTATGCTGCACTGCTTGTTACTGCTTTCAACCACTGACTGGGCTTTCAATACAATGTTATGTTGTATCCAGTCAGGCTTTAAAAATCTCTCAAGGTAAATAATATTAAAGCAACAAATTAAAATGCTATCTTAAATGACTCCATCAGCTAAACCAGAGGTCTCTCAAATTGCAGTCCTGAGTCCCACAACCTTTTGATGTGCCCCTTGTCCTACATACTTGAATTAAATTTGTAAACTGCGTCACTAGCATGCAGTCTAGTTCTACAGAGCTGAACTAATATTGGAGCCAGGTGTGCTGAGGCAGAGAAACATCAAAAAGTTGCAGGAGGCCAGCCCTTCAGGACTGGAGTTTAAAACCAGTGAGCTAAACACAAGCTCTTAAAATCATAGGAATGTCAAACTATACTACTTCTAGTATACATTTTCACATGCTAAAACATGGTACACTGTTTCATATAATTCTGTCATGGCTAAAGCAGAACTATGGTAAATATTTTTCCTGTTAGTGTTGCTTCCAACATGCCAAAATCAATTATTGGGATGTTGCTTTTGAGAGGTAATCAAAGTTTGCTATTGGTGAAACATTTACTGCAAATATTCTCTGTACTAGTCTTACTATTTGGCCTTATTGTTTGAATCTGAACTACTGTGACATTCATATATTGACAAAAGCTTGTCTACTCTCTTCTGTTGACAGCAAACATAGGCACAGTGAGCCCATGTCAAACCCAACCTTCTCCTACTATAAAACAGACAAGAACATTCAATTCTATCGCTGGACTTCCCCCCCAGGTGTGATGAAGATACTGTGCATTATCATCGTCATCATGTGTGTGGCCATCTTTGCATGTGTGGCCTCAACTCTGGCATGGGACTATGACATGAGTGTCATGGGAGGTGGAACTGGCCTGATGCCGGGTTTAACCGGTGGATACGGCAGCAGCTACAGCAGCACTTACGGTGCTGGTCTTGGTGGCAATTCTGGCAGCTATGGCTATGGAGGAACACAAATTGACCCCAAATCTGGCAAAGGCTTTATCATTGCTATTGCAGCCATTACTTTCATAGCCACACTGATCATATTTATCTTGGTGATTTCAAGGCAAAATGCAGCCCGGTCTTCAAAGTTCTACCTAGCATCCATTATTATCTGTGCCATTTTAGCATTTTTGATGCTTATTTCCACCATCGTCTACCTGGTGTCAGTGAACCCAACTGCACAATCCTCAGGGTCTATGTTATACAACCAGATGATCCAGTTATGTGCACAATACCAGACACAGACTCAGGCCCAGGGTATCTTCATCAACCAGTACCTTTACCATTACTGTGTGGTGGAGCCCCAAGAGGTGAGTTAAATTATTTTAATGCAATTACTTTTGAGACTGTGAGAGCAGTGCACAAGCTTTGTGAAATTGTTTTCATTTTGAAAATGTATGAGTATGTTTTGTGTACAGGTAAAAGGGAAAAAAAATGTGTGTAAATCCAAGCATCGTAAATTCAGTACAAATCTTACTGGACCTAGATTAAATAATTCTAATTTTAGGATGAATACAGGATTATTAAATTTCAGGTGAAGCAACACTTGTATAAATGAAGAATTATTTCTCTTCTATTTCCAACCATTGGATATTAGCAAATTTATTCCTGTTTCATATATAATCATAAACTTTGAGAGCTCTTAATTTATATTATTTATCCTTGATGTTGGTAGTAGTTCAATTTTACACATGTGACCCAGGCAACATTCAACTTCTCTGGTCACACAATGCTATTTTTATTTACATCTTGTGTAGGGGTTTGTTTTAGCTTTAATAAATGGTATATTTAGTATGTTGATGGTAAACACAATCAATTACATTCATTGGCTGTTGTTGGAATTTTATGTGATCCCTCACAATAAGACTACATGGGTTTGACTAATGTGCTGAATGTGATGGACAACTGTCCATCGTATGTTACATTATGTTGGCGTACAGTAACTACACAGCAAATTTGGAAGTGTTCCATCAACTCCTACAGAGTTAAATTCAACACTTTGAAAGTGTCTATATTGGTCCACTCTGGATGGTGTAGAAATTACGCTTTTGAAAGTGTTATTTGTGATATAGTTGAATCAACACTCACAGTAGTTGAAATCAAACACACTTTCAGTGTTAATCTACCCAACACTAGTGTATAATGTCAAAGTTAACACTATGAACGTGTTAATCTAACACAGAATGGTGTAAAGTATATATTAACATAGAAATCTGAGTTTTGAAATACTACTGGCAGAGTATGCTGTGGTGGCGTAGGGGTTAAGTACAACCCACATATGGAGGCTCTAGTTTTCAATGCAGCTGTCGTGGGTTCGCTTCCCAGTCTTCCTCTTCTCTCATTACTCACTCTTTTTTTTTTGTCAATTTACTACCAAAT
>NW_015114541.1:120381-123177 GCF_001443285.1 Poecilia latipinna
TTAAAGAAAACGACCCCGCAGCTAAATAATGTTAACTCAAATGGCCTCCAGATTTTCTTAACAGTTTTAATGTTTGGTTAAGATAATGAACAGTCGTATACACCATGATATCCAAACAAATAAACGTACGTTAAGCAAACTATGTATATGAATCGATACTCTTGCGTAAATGGAAAAATAATGCCTCCATAAAAAATAGTCAAAAACATGATCATTTTAACATGGAACTTACCTTGTTATAATAAGCTCCAGACAAGACGCCTTACTGCTGCCTCCACTCCTCGGGCAAACATGTGACACAGTAGCGAAACAAGACTGCGTCGGCCGTGGGGCGGGGCTAATGACCGGGCCCAAATAATAAACCTCATGATAATTTAACCTTACAACATAGACATGCCCGCAACAGCGGAGCTAACAAGTTTCATCACCACAGAGAGCGACTATGTCATTCTGAAATCCATCTGACATGAAGTACAACAAACCAAGAGAAGAACAGAAACATCAGGCTACTGGTCACTAATGATGACCAGTAGCTGTCTGATACTGGTCAAATAGCTATGACTGTCTGATGTTGATTTCTAAATCAACACCAGACTGAGTGTTGATTTAGACTGTTGGAGTTAATTTAGAAATCAACACTGGACTGTATTGCTTTTTGTTTAACTCTTTGGAACTCTTTAGTGAGTGTTAGGGAAACTAACACTCATGTTGTTGAATTAACTCTGTATTTTTAATATACAACACTTGCACTGGAAATCTGACACTTCCGAATTTGCTGTGTACTTTCTTTGCCAATACAAGTAAATTAAGCATTTCTTTAACTTGCAAATTTAGTTATGAACAAATCCAGGCTACATTCAGAATTATTCATCTTGTAAAAGGTTCAAGGATTTTATGTTGAAAATGTTTTTTTTTTTCCCAACTAACCCTTTAAGTATGCAGTGAGAGATTTGAGTCTTCAGATCTGAGCCTTATTTGGAGCATGACGGAATTGACTATGCTTGTAGCTAGATGTAATTTCAGCTCACTGATATTGGAAACTTTTGTCCTGCAGGCCATAGCAATTGTCTTGGGCTTTCTGGTCGTTGTTGGCCTCATCATCTTACTGGTGTTTGCTGTCAAGACTCGCTCACTGATCCACCGCTGGGGCCAAGACCGAATTCTCTGGGAGGAAGTGAAGATTAACTCTGCTCCCCACAACAGTGTTGGAGAGTGGGTAAGTAGGAATGGGATAGAGTTTGTTAATCTAAAAACAGATCACTTTACCTAAAATGTTATTTTCTGCTCAATTTTAACTGCAAACTCTTAGGAAATTTTTTTAAAAAGGTGAAAGGTTAGATAAGTTTTAATTGTAACCTGCTGGCTTTATTTCTTTGTGTATTGATGTAATACGATGTTGATATGTGTAACTCTTAAATAGTGATCAGGATCAATAGACACCTTCAATATTAAGTGGAGAAATTGCAGCATGTATCTCAAAACCAATTAGAGTCCTGAACCTACCTGTAAAGGGATATTTCCTTTTCCTTTGCTGATCAAAACTTTACCCGTCGTACTGTTTTTCTCAATTTTTTTTCTAGAATATATTTATTTTGATAACAGTTTAGACATCATCAATAGCAACACACACAAGTTTCAGCTGTTTTTTCACACACTGCTGCCCTACAGGTAACATTTGAACCTCAGTAGATACAATAACGCTGAGTAAAGCTTTATATAGTCAGTAATAGTCTATGTACCACAGTGGTGTTCCCAGTCTTTACTGATTTCTATCAAAGGTGATCCCAGCAAGGAATAGTGATAAACAGATTTATTTTGTGAAGCCTGAAGACATTGGTTCTGATAGTGAAAAAGCACAGTGCACACAATATATATATTTTATGGCTCAGACAGCCAGGAGACAGACAGGAGAGTAGTTGTATAGTAAAGTAGGTAATGAAAGCGGGGGGAGACATCCGTGTCAAGGATGAAGGCTTATGTGGGTTGTGCTCTACCCCTGTGCCACCACAGCATCCCGGCGCAATACAAGCTTTTGTTTGTCAAGTATAGTCCATGGAGGTTCTAATTAAAATGATCTGCTGCTAACATCTCATTGCAAGATTTTACAGCACATCTTGGGGGGGGTCTAGAACCCTCCATGCCTTGATGTAGCAAAGGGAACCAATACTGGGCTGGTTGTAATGTTGGTCACGATTAGGCCTGTCATGATAACAAATTTTGCTGAGTGATTAATTGTCTAAAAAAATATTGCAATAAACGATAATATTGTTTCAAGACCTTTTGACACTCATTTCATGGAAATGACTAATAATGCATGTGATTTCCTGCCATAGATAGATGCACTTTATTTTCAAAAGAACACATAACACTGGAACTGATAAAGTAAATCAGTTCCAGTGTTAATGGATTCTCAGTCTCCATTAACAAAAAACGTACTTGAATAAAAACTAAACAACATGAAGCCAAAGTGGAAATAAATAATGCATTCAACCAAAAGAGTGCAGATTATTAAGTCTGTATACTACAGTATATTGCCCTTCAGTAATCACTAGATTTAAATGGAGAAGATGGGCACATCCGACTACCTAATGCAATAGTTCACACTACACAATTTTTTGCCCCTATTTTCCCCTTATGACAGTCTTAGAATGTTGGCTGTTCTAAGATTATCGCTGGTGATTTTGTAACCGATCATCATGTAGTGTGATTTAGATCGTTGTGGCTCCGATCTAAATCAGGGGTTTTTCCCGACAGGGAGCTTAATGCAGCCTGTTGAACGTGACAGGTAGCCAATCA
>NW_015114541.1:128637-129193 GCF_001443285.1 Poecilia latipinna
CATGACCCAAAGCTCATGACCATATTGAGCTTTTGGGTCTGCGCCAATCAGGCCTGTCGATTTCCCGCTCCCTTTTTCCCTCATTCGTGAACAAGATACCCAGTTACTTAAACTCCTCCACTTGGGGCAGGACACACACCCCGACCCGGAGAAGGCACTCTATTGTTTTCTGGTTTAAGATCATGGCCACAGATTTGCAGGCACTGATCCTCATCCTGGCTGCTTCACACTCGGCTGTGAACCGCTCCATATACTGCTGAGATCTACAGTTGAGGTGGGAGAGTCTGTCCATAGGACAGCAATCAGTGGTACACTGCATAAATCTGGCCTTTAAGGAAGAGTGGCCAGAAGAAAGCCATTTCTCAAAGATATCCATAAAAAGTCTAGTTTAAAGTTTGCCACAAGCCACCTGGGAGACACAGCAAACATGGAAGGAGCTCTGGTCAGATGAAACCAAAATCAAACTTTTTGGCCAGAATACAAAACAATACGTTTGGCGCAAAAGCAACACAGCTCATCACCCTGAACACTCCATCCCCACTGTCAAACATGGTGG
>NW_015114542.1:0-4137 GCF_001443285.1 Poecilia latipinna
TGCAGTCAGACCTGCGCACTTAATAAGAGCGTTACAATGATAATAGATTTAAATAAATTATAAATAAAACGGCGCGAAGAAAGGACTGAGGGATCCGACAGATGCTTCACAGCGGGAGCTCTGTGGTGTCGTCCTGCATTCCTGAAGTCGTTGCAATGTGTGAGATTTAAAGGTGAACCAGGAGAACTTGTGGGAAACACCTTAACTCCCCGAGACACAGCCCAGCAAGAGTGTAAGACAGAAACAGAAAACGCTAAAGTGAGGAAGAGAAGGCAGAAGATAAGAATAGCAGAGAGAAAATCTGGGAAAACAGGAGGGAGCGGGGTGGAGGGGACCGAAAAAAGAAAGTTGAAAGAGAAAGATAACAACTCAATAGAATATTCATGAATATTGCCTCATATTCATTCATGTTCTGCTGCTGGTAATGATAGGACCTTGACACAAGAGGCCCCCCTCCCGCTCACAGATAAGCATGAATTTATGTGCTCCCGCTTTTCCCACAGCTCACCCACAGTCCCACTTCACCATTCTAATCCTCAACCTCAGTTTGCCGTCGGGACCAAGCAGTCCTCTCACCCAAAAGCCTTCAAGTCTCCTGAACCCCAGTATTTACTGTGTGTAATATGATCATGCTGGAGCGGAGCCCTCTACTACTGAGAAATTCATGCTGTGGAGATAATTTTTACTTGGGCAAAGCACACACACACACCTACACACACACACACACACACACACACATAACTGGCCGGAGAGTGCACACAAAGGATGTGGAAGAAAATGCAATGGGATTCCAAAAAGGCCTTGCAAAAAAAAAAAAAAAAAAAAAATCATTACTGTAAAAGCACTGCAGTGAAAGATGTGGAAGATATGGTGTGGGTAAAAGAAGGTTGTTTAACATTACAGTTGGTTTTGCAGCCAAGGACATGCTGTGTTATGCACAACAGAATCACGGTTTTTGGCTTTTCCTTTAGCTGAAGCATCCGGTGCTTGCAGCGATATTCACACCTGTTGAACATGTTCACATTTTGTCCTGCATTTTATTAAGATTTTATGTGACACACCGACAAGAGAGCAGCGCGTGTACCCGCAAAAGAGAAAACGAAACGGATGAATGTGTCTTTTTAGCAAATAAACTCACGAGTGTGCCGTGTGTTGATTTTTCTTCAAATCAATAAACTCTTTGTCTATTCCATTTTCAACCAGTAAAATCATTTTTCAGGAAGGGCAAAAAAGGGTTCAGTTCTGATGTTATCTGACAGAGCACCATGACCTGTGGTGAAATGCAAACTTGTCTTCTTTCATTTCACAATATCTTTCCACTTGCACCTCTTAATACCCTCCTTACCTGGGCTGCCAGTTTCGTCCATGTCCAGGTAGGTCTACAATTCCACAATATTCTGTTTTTTAATCACAGTTTGAGCATTTGAACATTTAATCTGTGCTTCACAACTTTACCCCTTATGCATCTTTTATGTTCTTTGGTCTTCACGCTGAGGTTTCCTCACTAATGTTGGCTAACGAACCTCTGAGGTCGTCACTGAACAGCTGGGCGTATACTGAGAGGGAACGCACACAGAGGGAGTCTAATTACTATTTGGATGATGCATCAGGGCATTTGGCTTTACTAGATTTTATTTAGGAGTTTACAGAATAAAGGCTGAGCAGTACAAATGCATGTTACAGAGGTTGGTTTATTAAACACAATAACGCTAAACATTATTTAAACTTGTACATTTTGTGGGTACCATGAACACCAAAACTACTTGGTTTACTTTGACAATTACATCAATAGGCAATAAAATGAGTCCCTCTCTGTGTTGCAGTAAGCTCCTCCTCTGTTGTCACTTTTTTAGATGTTTTCAGACTAAACACTATAAACTGACTCTGAAGAGGTACTCAGCGCATGAATGTTAAGGTTTTCTAACTGTGATGAGTAGCGAGGGGAGGGGATAACTTGAATTTTACACTTAATGTGAGATCAATTTGAAACAGAGCTAAATATGTAAAACATTTTTGTTTAAGGTGAGATTCATCATCATTCTTTTCAATAAGGTAAAACCAGCTGCTTGTTAGATTCAGAAACAGACACATTGGTATGCATGTCAGAACAATGAAGAATATGACTGACAGAGTCAGTTGCTAAATTGCATTGCAGTCCTGCTTTTCCTCAAATGTTTACAAGTTCTGGTCCTATTTTTATTACACGTTTAATCTCTGGTTGGCATTAAAATGTCCTTCTGCTTAGGACTGCAGATCATGTTCTTTTCCCTGTTTTCTTTAATGTTCAACCGGCTGGCGTCCCTGTAATAAAACAGAGCTTTGATGGGGTTCTATGAATAACTAACAACACTCTGGGACGCAGTTCACAGCTGCAATGTTAAAATCAGGGGCACATCTAGACATCAAGCACGTTACTTCTCAGTCCAAAGCTCCTAAGAACGGTTGTCAATGGCATAACGAGAAGCATTGCTGTGATGATGTGCTAAAGTCGGAGTCGGAAAGAACAGGAGCTTCTTAAACAGACTTGATTGATAAAATCGGCCCTTTAAATTCTAAAATATTTCAACCAGGCAGAAAAACTAAAACGGCTTATTTGTGTCTAATGCTCAGACAGAACAGGACTACATTAGAAATAAGGTCCCGAGTGGCATTTTGTCTGTTACTTTGCCATACTGATTGCAACATCAATGCCAGCCACAAAATGTTCAGCTTTATATCCAATTAAAACATCGCTGATGGCCGCGGGCTCAGGAGAGATTACGTTGTGCGGCAAATTGACTTGATGATCACCTGAACAAAAGCCACCATGAAGTTTAAGGTACTTCGATCAAATTATTAACGACACAAGTTCATGAAGTCTGTCCAAGCTCAGAGCGCCATCATCTTTTTTGGTCGCAGTCGTCCAAGTCAACAGCGCTGACATGCTTCTGAGATGCTGTGGTCTCTGCCTCCTTTGCTCTCCTCTGACTGACAGGACAGCTCCCTTCACTCATCTGTCTCCCCCGATGGAGTTTGTGCGATCTGCTGATTAAAGCGCCATGAAAGTCTTAGCCTCTGGCTTTGACGCCTCGCGTGTCAGCTCATGTGAGAGTTGCTCTGAATAATAACCAGAGCTTAAATGTCCCTTCTAAGTCGTCAGATGAAAAACGCGTCGTTATCGTCAACGCCCTCGTTTGGAATCCTAATGTTTCCGCGCGTAATGAATTCGTAAACTCTGGAAAGTTTCCCACTCGTTTGTATTCCAGCTCCATTCATCAGCTGGATCGACTGGTCTGAAAAACATTCTTCTTTTAATTGTTTCTGTTTGATTCCCCACCAAAGTGAGGCTTTAATTAAAAGAGGCACTAGCAAAAGGGGGATAGACGTAGAATTAAATGGCCGAAGAGAACTTCAAAGTGATGAAATAAGTAGAGTGACTAAAAGGGTCGGGCGTGACTGCTCAGCTCTTTAGCTGACAGTTTATTCAAGTATCCACTTTGGTAATTGTATGTCATTAGAGCATGTGGAATTTATGCAAATATACATGTGTGTATATTTTCTGAAAATATATACAGAGCTTCAATTTGTCCACATTTTATATTACAGCCTTATTTTGAAATCCAGATTAACACACGTGCCAAATTCATTCCAGTTATTGATAATGGATTTAACTGAACTCTATTTTTGTATTTTTGTAGCAAAGCTCCTGATTTAAACTTTTTTTCTGTTTTGTTTGGAGTGTTATTTTGCCTTTGCGCTATAATGCTAGTCAGGAATCCTGACTAACTTGTGAATGAATCTTCCAGACACAGGAGTATTTATAGTACAATCACTTGAGACACACTCACTGCATTCAGATGATCTTCATTCCTGTCATCGTGAGACTTCTTGCACCAACTGACTGGACCTGCTGAATTAGGTCAGTCACTTTCAAGAGAGGGGAAATAATTATGTAGTGATTTATTTCATGTCCTATAAGTTTTATTTTGTAGAAATCAGTTTTCACTCGTTTATATATATTTTTTTGTAAGAATGCCATTTTTTTTTTTTTTATTACAATTGATTTTTAAAAAGCATAAAGAGGGTTAAACATCCAAAGGAGTGAATATTATTTATAGACACTGCATGGATTATTTTTTTCATCCACACATTTGTATG
>NW_015114542.1:7365-12484 GCF_001443285.1 Poecilia latipinna
TATGCACATGCACAGAGCAATATTTCTCAGCCACTTTTACACAAGGTTAAAAAAAGCTAAATTCACAACCACACATGCAAGCACAACATGTATATGATTGGTGCCCATAAAGACTCCAGTAAGACTTGAAAAAACTGAGAAAGTAACTATTACAAGACCAGTGCGTGTTGATCTGAATTACATCAATGTCAATACAAAACATACATTTAGTTTGTGATTAAATTATAAAACTGGTGGAGATGGTAGTTTGTCTCTATGTTGCCCTGTGATGGACTGGATATCTGACCTCACCTCTCACATAATGACCACTGGAGATAGACACCAGCTGTCTGTCCTCCTGCAAGGAGAATTAAACAAAATTAAGTAAGCTAAAAATGTAAAAAAAAAGAAAACTCAAGGTCACCAATCCGACATTCACACGTAAACAGGTTGATCAATCAGCGATCAAAGTCGTAGTATCTGTAGACGGGTTTAAACCAAAGCCAAAATAGACTTTGCATTAAACAACTTCAGCCTCCCATAGTTAGGATTAGGTTATTTGTAAAGTTTTAAAAACATTTCCTCCTGCCACTTCCACTGTGCTGCTTTGTAGTGGCCCTTCACATAAACTCACAGTAAAACACAAACTTCACTGACGCTTGTGTTTGTGACGAGACGTAACGTTAAAACGTTTCAAGGGGTATGAATACTAATGCCGTGCGATGGGAAAACAAACTCACACAGACAGTTTAAAAATAACCAATTCCTCCGTCTGCGCTCTGAAAATATTATTCATGTCTTTTCCATTGAGACAGCAAAAGTTTGATGCTGCCTGTGATTAACAAGCCCGCAAAGCACACAGAGGCCCCACATGAAGTAGTGCAAATTGAACCAGAAATCTTCAAACTTCATCTTGAAAGAAATGTATTTAAATTTTTTTTTTTTATCTCTATTGGCAACTGCTGTGACTTCCAATAAACTGTGATAGGTGCCAAAAAAAAAAAAAAAAAAAAAAAAGGGGGGGGGGGCGGGGGGCAATTTTCGCTGTTGAACAGATAAACAAGTTCAAATAGTTACAATAATCTGCTACACCTATATTTTGCCCACTACCTTCAAAGTAGCGTTATCGCTGCGGTGACCCGCAGGCAGACCCTCCTCTGTTCACAGGTTGTGCTGGAAAGAGCTGAGTGTCTGTCTCCTTACGAATAGCATTGCCTTATCTCCACTCTGAGAATATTCTGTCACCGGTAATGGATGACTCTTTATTGTTCTGATAATTCATTTCCTGGTCTTCCTTTTGCCTTGCCTCCTCATCCTGACAGGTGAGATGATTATGGAGGTCCAAACTGTCTTTCAAAGGACTTGAATGTTGAAACGGTTTTAAATTAGAAATGAGAAACACTGATTTTGTTATTACAATTATTGAATACGCAAATAACAGATGTCAGTTTTACTTTAAATGAGACTCTGCAGGATTAGTCTACGATATATATATATTTTTTTGTCAAGAATGCCAATTTTTTTTTTTTTATTATGATTGATTTTTAAAAAGCATAAAGAGGGTTAAACATCCAAAGAAGTGAATATTATTTATAGACACTGCATGGATGTTTTTTTTTTCATCCACACATTTGTATGCACATGCACAGAGCAATATTTCTCAGCAATTTTTACACAAGGTTAAAAAAGCTAAATTCACAACCACACATGCAAGCACATGTGTGGTTGGGAAAATTACCACGTGTCACCAGGTATGTGGTAATACCTCTGACAGTGAAACATCAGGTTTGTGTGCTAATAGAGTACCAGCTTATCATCTTCTGATCTAGTGTAGAGCTGTCGTTACTGTTGCGCTGCAACAGCGCTAAACGATGGCCAGAGGCAGGATACTCTGCCAAACATCACCACTACAAGTTTCAAGAATTAGTTAATATTCATACCCACTTGAACTTTAAATTTTTTCCAATGTACAACCACAAACATTACTTATTTGGATTTTATGCAGCAAACGCATGTCGCAACATGAGAAATTACGATTGCAAAGTGGGAGGAAAATTGTGTTATAAATCTTCTAAAAAAAACATAAAAAATCTGAAAAATACATTTGTATTCCTGACGTTTTTATTTTTATTTTTTATTTTTTACTGCATCCGACAACAAAAATCCAGTTCATGGATTAAGTATCACCTGTTTGTAATTTGATCCCAGTAAACATACGATTGTTTTCTGAAGTCCTTGGAGGTTTGCTAAAATTAAAAAAAAAAAAAAAAGGGGACAAAATAGCATCATGAAGACAAACAAAAACAGGTCATTAAAATGTTTGCAGAGAGATTTGAACCAAGCTCTGTTCAGTTCATCATTAGAAACCGAAAAGAGTGAGACAGCTACAAACCCTACTCTCCAGGGTGAGGTATTAATCGGAGAAACAGCCAAACGGTCTGCGTTACATCTGGAGGATCCGCGGAGATCAACAGGTTAGGTGTGAGAGTCTGTTGACAGGTCAGCTATTAGTCCCGCACTCCGCAAGTCCAGCTTTTATGAGAAGCCCCTTTTTTTTTTTTTACTTGCCACTCTTAATGGAGTGGTAAGCTATTTTTGAGAGGAAGAGTGAGGAACTACCTTTTTATTTTCCACAGGCCACATAGGGAGCAGAGTGCTGGTCAAATGAGAAATCCAACTTTTTGATTAACCTACAAAACACTGTGTGGCAGAAAACTAAGTGAATACTGCACATTTTCATCTGACTCTATGTCAAGATTTTTTGCTTTTTTTGAACATGCACGGGAGATTTTATTTTATTTTTTTTTAAATCCATCCATACCACATGGATAGTTGTCCTCGGTTAGTTTAGTGGCGGCTCCTGATGCAGCCCCAACATCTCCATCTGTCCATGGGTTAGAGGTGGAACACACCCTACAGAAAATTTAGTTTCCTAATTGGAGGTGAGATTATAAAATCCGTGTAAACATACCCAGCAAGATGTCTTGGTTTTGCGGCCTGTCAGATGGAAATTAGGGAAGTCAGGAGTGAAAGCTTTAATGGTCTGTGTAATTCTGATCTGTTTTACTTATGCCCTTGACGGTGCTGAGGTTAATCATCCTGACACTCCTCTGGCTGCCCAGACAGCAGCAGGCACAAATTCCCCTAAAGTTTCCTTTCAAGATGATTAGCAAGTTATTACGAACAGCTTGTACATTTTTCCGGCCTTTAATGGCGCGTGAATACACCTGCCAACACACTGAGAGGAAACGGTGAGAAATGTGCCCTGTCTTCTGACCTCCTCTCAAGATCCTGCTCTGTTAACACCCCATTTCCACCCATCCATTAGCACGCGCCCGTCCCCCTTCTTGTTTTGTAATGTCCGCTTTCCATAGGTTTCTCCTCTTTGACATGGATTCCTCTGACATAAATCTTCCACCATCCTGATATAAATTATTCCAAATTTAAAGCCACCATTCTGCTTCACTCATAACATGCTCTGGTGAGAATTCAATGCGCTGTCTCTTTTCCTTTTTCTTTATCCCGTCTCTCTGTTCCTCACTCTTTGTTCTTGAACTGTCTTTTCTCTGTTTGTCTCTTCCTTCTGCTTTGCGCTGAAACCTATGCTGCATCACAATTTATGGTCCTGGCTTTGTCTTCAGAAGGAGAAAAAAAAAAAAAGGTTGTGCAAGAACTGAGTGAACTGACTAAGAATCTATTTTTCAAAGAAATGTACAGCTGAAAACAAAGAATCATGGCTGCCACTTAGATGAACAATAGCAGAACTCATCAATCCTCAACAAGAGATAGCGATAGTCTGAGCAGAAGGTGGGAACTGAGTAAAGTATTTTATGTTTGTAGAAAGCATGCACTCTTTAAATGTCATTCATAAATGTAAAGTCTATAAAATAAGAACATCTTCTGTATTTTAAAGGTATATCGAAATAAATAAACATTTTCAACACCCGGCTAAGTCTTCTCATGCTTAGGAAAATCAAGCTAAGGGCTCAGTAGGTAGTGATTAAAAACAATACCTTCATGCTGTGCTCCATAGACAAAGATCAGTAAGTACTTCTATAACCATTTCCCCATCCTGCGGTCTATTATTATGGACAATGAGCTGCACACGAGACATTTGCTGGGACAAAACCAATCATTAACACGGAAACAATACATCTCTGTACGGAACATTTTTCATATCTTTTGAAAGCAGTCATTAAATCTATGACCTTACATCATTTAAAGCACTTCATTGTATGTTTATTATCTCGCTTCAGCTGGAAGGTGAACCTTGTTTCTGTGTCTTTGGTGTTTCTGTTGTATTACTTTGTCTTCAAAATGGTTTTTTTTGCTCAACAATGGTTCGGAGGTTCAATAGGTGGTTCAGCAAAGTTTAGAAACCCTTTACAGAGGCAGATTGGTGCGCTAACACACATTTACGAACTGGCCCCAAAACTTATATTATACATATTTTTGTTGACCACAATGGCCCATTGGTTGATTTTCTTGAAGCCTATTGCAATGAAATTTCTCAACCTTCCTCCTCTCTCCCCTCTTGTTTTACCAAAGTTATCAGATTTTGCCAATTGATCTGATCAGAGTTGGGGGGAAGTGAATGGAAACTGACATAAGAAACTGTAAAAAAAAAAAAAAAAAAAAAGCAATAAAAGCCCAAATAACCAATATGTCTGCTATTGTCACAAGTGGATTGTTTATTCTAGGTAGGTAAATTCTTTAGGGCATTTCAATAAAGCAGGAGTTTGCAACTCCCCTTCTCGAATGCCACTGTCTTGCAACTTTTAGAAGCATGCCTTCTCTAACACACCTTAATTTCCTCATCAATTTTCCTCATTGGCATCATTCTGCTGTGCAGAGGCATGATTACAAGCCATTTATGTGATTCAAATGTGTCTGAGCAGGGAAGCAACCCAAAATGTCAGGTTCCAAATTTATACCTTTTTATTTGTAACAAAAAAAAATCCCCCCAAAATACATAAAATTGTAAGTGGTATGGATGCCTTTGCTTACCCTGGATTATTACTGTGGTTGCAAAGACTATGTTATAATATATATATATATATATATATATATATATATATATATATATATATATATATATATATATATATTTTTTTTTGTGTGTGTGTATCTTTTTTATGTG
>NW_015114542.1:15559-48673 GCF_001443285.1 Poecilia latipinna
TTTGTGTGTGTTAACAGACTGTGTAAAAATATATATATATATATATATATATATATATATATATATATATATATATATATATATATATATATATTCTTTGTAGTGTGACTGTATCTTTTTCATGTGTAGTTTCGCAAAAAGATGGGTATAGCACTCCTTTTGATCACATAAAAGCTAACAGCATGAAGCTACTTCTGTACTGATGAATGTTTGCACAAAGTTCTTGTTCTCGGCAAAAATAACAAACAAATTTGAGTCTATATTTAGACATCACTTGTTCATTTTCCCTTTTTGTGCTTTGTGTGAAGTGCAAACACTCAGATGACATGCACTCTCAATTTTTTTCCAGAACAGTAAGTTTACTTCTGAACGTTTCTTCTCACTTTTTCCTCAAATGCCGTTCGGTATGAGAAAACGCTTTGACTGGAAAACCTGCCGAGCAATTCAATTTTTTAAAGCGTTCATTTTCTGCTATTGGCTGGTGAGGTGAAAGAAATTCAGTGCCTGATCCAACTTGTGACAGCATAAATCCGGTCCATTGTTTCGCCCAAAGGAAGAACTTTTAGAAGCACATCAAAAGCATTTGCCTTAAACTTGATGATCACTTTGTGAAAGAAAAAAAAAAAAAAAAAAAAAAGAGTTTTACTTTGTGACAAGCCACTCAGGGGGAAACGTCTTTTTTCACTTTAGTTTCTGCAGGTAGAAGGCTTGCAGATATGCCACTTCAAAAATGGAGCTTCCAATCACCTCTGAAATGGAATTACAGAGCACTTCACACCTCAGTGGCATTTACTTTCAGCAATATGCTACGAAGGGAGAAAGGCTTAGACAACTGGAAAATGATACAAACTCGACATGCAGAGAAAAAGGAAAATCAACTTCAGATTTTGGCTCCCCTCGCTTTGAACTGTTTCAATTTTTTTGTTCTTAATTTTTTTTTCTTATATGTTTCCACTTTTATTAAATTACTTTGCTTCTGCTAGCATGCTAGGCCAAACAGCATGCACTTTCACGTTTTTAACAATGTGATAAAATGGTCACAGTTAGATCACAGATTTTGAAGAAACCCAAAAGAAAGCTTTGTTGCTTTTCCCTGGCTTAGTGAAACTATTTTTTTCCCACTTTATAGGTTTTACTGCCATAGTTTTAGTTTGTATGTTTTATTTTGTATTAGGCACATTTTTTGTTATTGTGACTTTTATTTTGAAAAGCTAAAGTAGGAAGTACAATCCAGAATGTTCGCTGGGACACAAAAGAAAGAAGCACATGGTAGGAAGGCATGATATTAATTAGTTGTTTAAAGTAATTTAAGTTTTGCTCATTTCTACCTCAAAAGAACGGTCAGCCAGCGAGTTCGACGGTGGTGTTGTGTCAGAGACACAAAGGTTATAAGAAGAGTTCATTAAAGATGACTAAACACCAGCAGTAGCGAGCTCTTTATTGACTTCAAGAAGAGGTGGAAGTGATAATAGGTATGCTAAATATATTAAACCTCCACTTTTCCTTGTTCTGAATTTATAAAATAGTCATAGGACTATTAAAAGACAGTGATTAACAGTTTATTACACTGGATAAAAACGGGACACCTTGTAAAGAGAATGTGTCAGAGAAGCCAAAAGCCTGTTTAAAAAGAATTATGGAAAATTATGAACAACCAAAAAGTAAAATAGTAAAAATGAGCAAAAAAAGAATAGAACAAATGAGCAATAAGATTATGCAATGATGTCACAGTTGAACACCATATGTTGAGAAACAAGGTTTATTTTGAGTAGTTTAGAAATGAGACCAAATACATTTTAAGCTACTGAAGATTAGTAAATTAAGGGCACCACTGTTATCTATTCAACCAGTTCAAAATGAAAAGCAAAAATGAAGACAAAAAGGTTATTTCGATAAAGTTTCATGAATAATTTGTTAAACTAGAAGTCAATAACCTTTATGACAATTGATTTATTTATTTATTTATTTATTTATTTTTTACTTAACCAGTCACCATAGCGATGAATATAACTTAGTTTTAGAATACCATACTGGCTGTTTAAATAGTTGGATAACTAGCTAGCTTTAGCAGCACTAGCTGGCTTGCAGAGGAGGTCATTCAGTCATTTGAATCAGGTGTGCTGGAACAGAAACACATTTAAAACGTGTAAGGCAGGAAAGGCACCGACTGAGAACCACTGACTCAAAGGGAACAGCAGCAAAACCATTTTCTTTATTTCCATTTTAAACCATCATCTTGTCATCGTACGTACATTTTAAGTCTGGCAGCAAGTAGATTCCTAAAACATGCAGGTGGGCCAAGGATGGGAACCACTGCTTAAAGTCATTAACAATACTAACAGTTTGTTGGACTAAGTATTTAATTTGGATCCAGAGTTACTTTGAAGGTGCAACTCTCCTCTCCATTTGGCAAAGAAGGGGTCTATTCACATGTCTCTCCAGTGCAGCGTGTGAAATGCTGCGGCGTGAAGGGGAAGTTCTGGGCAATCTGTCCCAGTTTTGTTATCCATGTCGCGAGATCATGCTGCGAAGCTCCTCCTCTGCCTCCTGGAAACCGAGACTGAGTTTTAGTGCTGGGCATTCTGGGATTCAGAGTTTTATGCCAGTCTTTGTTCTCGGGTTATAGTTCAGTTCCCAACAGTACAATTGTGCATTTGTTTCCTTGCAAGTTGCAAGTTTTTTTGTTTTGTTTTGTATTTGTTTATATCTTAACTGTTCAGAGGTTGGTCTTTTTTTTTTCTTTTACTCATTGCTGTGCATATTTCAGTGTATACTCAAAGAAGGTTTTTGTTGCTTTGCACGTTTTAATGCGTTTACTTACACATTAACACAACTTTATTCTTCAATGTGCATTTTCTCCCAACCTTACCCTGTTATTCTCCAAAACTGGCCGTCTCTGATAGCAAGGAATCCTCTGAGGTAAAAAAAATTACACTTGCCATGTTCAGTTACAGTAGTGAAATGTCACCAGAAGAAAATAAGAAAAACTCAACATTCATATTATGCCAAATTGGCGTAAATACAACTGGTGGCATCCTTGGGACCCATCAGTTGTCTGTCTGTGCTCGAAGTGTCACAGGCGCCTGTCTCTAGCGGGCAGTAAAGTAGAGCCAGGGCACACTCTGGACACATCACCAGTCCATCAAATTTCAACACAGAGACAGACAAAGCAGGCATATGACCACACACTCAAACTTAAGTGTAATCTTTTAGAGTTACCAATTGTGACTTTGAACTGCACAAGGAAGCTGGGTACTCAGCAAGAAACCCATTTAGTTTGCATGGGGAAAACAAATGTAGAAGAAATTCAGGCCTTGACTTCAACCTGGAACTAGATTGTTTTTTTTTTGTTGTTTTTTTTTTTTACTGCAGTGGTTTCCAAATGAGTCATAATTTTTGTCCAGCCCTTTTTTTTTTTTTTTTTTTTCATTTGGGTATTTCCTTTGGAAAATACAATTGCCTCAATCAGTCTTGTACTTTTATGAGACACTTATTTGTGTGAAGTATCTAGATAATCAATAATCATTCCAGTTTTATTCAAAGTAAATGCAAAGGTAAAGACTGAGTCACTTTAGATTTGATTTATCCAAACTTCAGCCTCACCTTGTGCCCCTGATAAAGCCTATGAGGAGTTCTTAATTGCTCAGTGTTATTGATTTTATCAAGAAAGGCATGCGGTGCCCCACCAGGAGGCATTAATGGGAGCAGGGTTATGCAGATGGTATCCACTGAGATGCAGACCAGAAACCACTGGGAGGATCACGCATATTAGAAGCAGCAGGAACCAAATCAAATAGCCGCACTCTTGTAGTAGGAAAGGCTATGATTTGAATGCAAGCAGAATCAGGTTTACTTTTGTTTTATTTTTTTGTTTCAAAAAATTGGGATTGCCGTTTAGCCATCTGCCAAATCAGAAGCCTCAACTGGAAGCCGACTTTGGTTCCGTATAATACATTATGTTGGTGCCACGTGGGATTACAGGAAACCGTCAAAAGAACGGTTTCCTGTAATTCCACTGTGTGTGCATTACAGCGCTCATGGTGGCTGGTTTGGGAACTGCAGTGATTGGGTAATCACGTGGGGAAAGTCAGCCATTTTGTTTGTGGGAAGCAAGCAGGGAAGAGCTGGATAGTTTCCACCTGTGTTGGGACAGTTCAAGTTAAAATATGAATAAGTTTATATTTCACATTAATGGAACTTAATTGATACATGTCGTTTCTTAAGTTTGGTTCTGAGTAAGTTTTATAAATGATTATTTTAGTTTCCTTTAGCCACAGACAGGTTTAGGTAATAATCGTGTCTGGCAAATGATTGCATAATATAATGGGTACATTTTTATGTTTTATTTACAGTTTCACAATCTCCTTTAGAAACACTGAAGATGAAGACAAACAAGTAAACCAATGTCAACTTTACTGCCACGTCTGAGTCATCATTCAATTCTTATAATACTCTGGACACACATTAGCTATCTGTCACTACACATAGCTCTACCCCCTGGCGTTTTTATGTCTAAAATGATTCTTATATATATATTTTCTCAGCAACACCAATGGTACATTCTTCTTTATTTCAAAACAACGAGTTCCAGTCGACTTGCCAGCTCTCACTTCCTGGCGTCAGGAACAACTCACAACAGATGACGATGTGACGGAGTACAAAGGAACACCTGGAGGTGTAATTATTGAAGCAGGATAACTACTGACATCAATGTGGCGACGGCGCCCAGATGTGATTATAATGAGAACAGGTGTGTAAGAAAGACTCAAAATAAGACATACTGTAAATGGAAAAAAAATATATATATATATATATTTCAGATAAAATAAGGAAAAACAACAAAAAGTAGTGGATACTTATGAACTGGATTGAGACTGATGGACATGGTTTCCTTTTTTTTTTTTTTTTTTTTTTTTCAAACAATTCAGCCATCCTGTGCGGCACATTGTGACTCACACTTGTTGAGCAAACGGAAATTTGGTTTTCTGCTCTTTTTTTTTTTTTTTTGTGATTCTGTGTAACATGTTTTCTTCAGCGGGACATTTTGTACGATAAATCATACAACTATTTCCTCCCTCCTTAAATTATCCCTAAATGTTGCTCGTGTCTCATTGGGCTCAAGAGGCATGCACTCTGTTATGTTCAGAGCAGGCTGAAAACGTGTATTTTCATGGTGCCGAATATAAGCTATTATTTGCTTTTGCAGAAATGTTCTGTACATGATGCAATTATCTATGCATAATTACCCTGTGCAATATGATGGATTTCATTGCTTGCACTTAACAGCGTGTGGGCTAATGTAAGTCGACAGCAACAATTCCTCTTCATTATAACGTTCTGGCCGTGAATGGGGGAAGCAACATGAAACAACACATTGTGCATTATGCATTTCGTCTTTGAATGGTGTCTTCATTAGCATTTAGAGAAAGAAAAAAATCCACTGGAAAATACTTTTCTGCTAATTTGCCAGCAACATTTCTTCAAAATATGACATTCTGTGCTTTCATCAAAGGGACGGAGGGGTGGAAGATGCTTCTTATTCAAATCACAGTAACGTCTATTTTCCAAAACATTTCATCAGTGTTGCACGCTGGTAGCTGTAACAGCCTATAATGTCAGACATTAGGAGTGGACGTAAGGTCAAAAGACCTTGTCATATATGTTTTCTCTGCATCACGAAGCTGTCTGAAAGGATCAAAAGAAAAATAAAACAAAGTTCAAGCCAAAACAGCTACAAGATGTGTGTGTGTGTGTGTGGGTGTGTGTGTGTGTGTGTGTGTGTGTGTGTGTGTGTGTGTGTGTGTGTGTGAACATAAGGATATATCCACTTTTCTCAGGGTGAAGGCCCCCAGGACCAGCATAGTGGTGGATTGATGAGGTGTTGTGTCTCACACCAAGAGATTTAAAGCTAATAAATGGTGTGCTTGATCTGAGGCCAGCTGTGCCATTGTATTTGGACAATCTGATTAATTGGAGGAGCAAGTGCTGCCCCCACTTTCTTCCCTGAACACCAGTGATCGTTCTTTCTCTAAAGCTAGTGTATTTAAAATGTAATTTCTTTTCCCCCTAGTAGAGTCGTGAAGAACTTTCATGCCACCGCGAGGATTAATTAATGCAAATTTCGTTGTGTGCACACCAAGGATCTGGTTAAAAACAGAAGCCCTTGCTTCTCTCAAAGCCATTGATGCCAAAAGAAAATCAGAGATAGGGTTTCTTGAAGAAAACGTTCGTGCCGTGTTCGAGTTCGATAATTAAAGTAGAGGTATGCTATTTTGACTTTAAAGTGAATTTAGCCCACGTGCATGTTCAGAGGTTCTTGTAGGTTAGCAAAAAACTCTAAAATATTAGGTTGTTCTTCAAACATTTCACATTCGCATATAATATCTGAATACAAGAAAAATGAGCAAGTTTGGACTTAAGAATTAGGTCTCTTACTAAAAGGTTCAAATGGCTCTGCTTTGATAAACCTTTCCAATGCAGTTATTGTTGTGATCAGTGGATCTGTGTATTTGGCTCGTTACTTTTTGGTTTCAGAATTAGCCTTTGGCTTAGTGAAACCTTTTGTGTTCTCGCAAACTGTGTTTAGTTGTTTTGTCCTCTGCTCCACTCTTCATGTTCTTTCCCAGCTGCACTGCATTCTGCTGATTAGACCTAGCTGGTTCCCATGCAGTTATAAGCCTGTCAGTTTTCCCTACCTTCTTGTCAGATCCTTTCATTGCCCTTTTTGCCCACAGTCTCCCATGCGAGCTCGCTTCTGTTTCTGTCACTGTTGCTTTGTTCCTCCAGTCATACGCTGTCCAGGTCTTCTTGTGTCTGGTCCTCGTCTTTTGCAAGCTTCTCAATACATTATCTTCATCTATGACATGAGACTTCCATTGTCTTGACTGCTTCTCTGTTTTGCTGCAATTCTATAAAGCATTATGTTAGGGTCATTGTCCTGCTGAAAAGTGAACCTCTCTCTCATTTTCAGACATTTTTTTAAAATCCAGCTTTCTTGTCCCTGTTTAAGAAAATCATCCTCCAGAGTACGATGTCGCCACAAAGTCTCACACCACAAATGCTTTCTTCTTACACCGCTTATAAAAATGCAAGATTTGTGGATTGGAAAACTGATTATTTTCCTGCTAAAAGTTTTTCCCACCTCACACCTGGTGGACACCTGATTTTATTTAAGGGTATCAGAGTAAAGATGGTGAATACTAATGCAATTGACCCTTTTCAGATCTTAATTTTTAAAGTTTTTTTTTTTTTTTGAAAACTTTCTATACTTGATATTATTCTTTGTTTTTTTACCCGTTCAAGACAATGCAAATAGCTAACATTGCATTTATATTTGATTTTATTATGCTGTCTGTTAACTCATGCCATAAAATGGTCTGTCATGACATTTTAAACAACATCAAAGGCATGGTGAGATTTATTAGGCACATATAATTTTTAACGGAACGTTAAATCACAGTCAACAAACTGAAATGTTATACATGCGAGTTGTGTAAACATAATTAATCAACATTACTTTTATTATATATGAGAGTGCAAAGCCTTAAACTGTGCTTATTATTCTCTCCATAGAGAGACATAAAAGGTTTATTTAGACTTTGTGTCAATGCTTATGAATCAGGACTTTTTTCTCAGGATTATTTTGGCCACAATAAACGATGTGAAGACTATAGCTCTAAGGCAGGTGCTTGAAGGAAAGGAACCAGACTGTTCTTTGTATTTTTTTTTATTTTTTTTCTTGCTTGAAACAACAGCTGCAAATCCGTTTTCATGTTTAAAAAAAGAAAGGCCGTACTGGTGAAGTCTCTGTCAAAGAAACACATAAACGCTATATTTCTTTGTCCGATTTAGCTTTCAGAGGCAAAGCAAACATTTAACCCTTTTTCTGGTTAATTGTTGCAGTATTTTTATCAACAGCACTCTGTGTCTTTGAATTGACCAAAATAAAAATTTTCCCCCGGATAACGACAGTTTAGAAAAAGAAAAACGCACTTTCATTTCCGTACTCAGGTGATAGCTGCGATTCCAGGAGTACCTGGGAACGGCCCACATAAGGATAAAACATAAGACAGTACTGCCTGATTCGCTTGTGTGTTATCCCAGATGCATAATGTATCAAGACCATGAATAATTTACATAAACAAGTGGACGAGATCCCTTTGGTGCTTTGCCAACCATCTCCTTTTCTACTTCCACCTCAAAGGTGTTTTTTTCTTCTTTTGTTGGAAGGACAGATGGTGGACTGGGTTGTAAGTGAGTCTTATCCAAAATCCCATCCTGATGGAGCTGGTGGTTGCCATAGAAATCGTGGATGCTGTGGTCACCTGGTGGACTCTCATCACATCTGCTAATACTTGTATGTGTCCATGAAGCTATTCGTGAGAGTATTAAGCCAAAAAAAGTGAACACATTTTTATTTGCTGTTGGGATACTTGTAAAAAAAAAAAAGCTAAATTGCTGTAGCTTTTTACATTTAATTGATGTTTTACAGACGGATGATAAATAGTTATATTCTTGCTAAATTTGCACAAAGAACTGCAGCTTTTGCCCAACAACATATTGATGTGTTGAGGAGGGAATTTTAACTGACTACAGATGTAAATGCAGATTTTTTTTTTCTTTTATTCTGTTCAATTTGAAGTACAATTATTACCGTTTACCACTTTACAAAATTACATGTGGGTTTTGTTTTCTGCCCAAAGGAGTAATCAGATAAAGGTAATCAGACATAATGTGACTTTATTAGATGCACCAGTTTAATTGCTTGTTAACTAAAATTACAAATCAGGTAGTTCCATGGCAACAACGTAATGTATTTAGGCGTCTTTGGGAAGATGATTTACTGAAATTAAAGTCAAGTACAGAAATGAGAAGAAAAAAGGCAAGATTGCTTGTGTTGGTAAGGCTGGTCTGAGTATTTTTAAACCTCTGATCTATGGTGATTAACATGCACAAGCATCTCAGTTTCACAATAAATCATCTATAAAAGAGAAAATGCCTAATGTTTAAGGAGAAAGGCTTTTCTGATGAGTCTAAATTTTAGCTGCAATATTGTAATATTATTCTAAGAGGGTCAGAGAAACAATGAATCCATCTTGATTTGTCTCAGAAGAATCCTGATTGTGACATATTGGTGAGGGAGATATGTTTTGGCAAAATGTGGGTAACTTATGATCAACAGATCATTTAATAAACATTGTAGCCTAATTGAGTAACATTCCTGACCAATTCCATCCCTTTATTGTCAAAGTGTTCCCTTCTTTTGACGACTGCATCTAGCAGGATAATGCAGTGTGTCACAAAGGTCAGACAATCTCAAACTGGTTTCTTGAAAATGGAAATTAGTTCATTGTACTCCTGTGACCTCCACTGTCACCAGATCTAAATTTAATAGAGCTCCTTTGTGATAATTTGTATCTCTAATGTTTTCTGATAGCTTGCTGAATCTATGCCGTGGAGAATTAAGGCGGTTCTGGAGATAAAAGGGGGTGCAAACAAGCACTTGCAAGGTTAACATAAAAACCTGTCTGAGGTCAAGAAGGTTCTGAGCCAAAAAGTGTTGTCCCCTCCCTGCTGTTTCATGCTCCAACCATCACCTGTAGTTATGAGATAATGAGTCCTTTGTGTTCAACAAAGATTTATTTTTATAAACCATCATACATGAAAACTTAGGAAACAGTGTGACAGCCATTTTTTGCTTTTCATGATTATCATAAAAAAAAAGAATGGTTTAGCAAGAAATTGCAAGATAATTGGTGACATGCCCATGCACAAGCAGCACAGGCGCCACATTGTTGGTTTCAGAGATCTTCAGTGAGAAGCTGGAGTTAACAGCTGGTTAGACTTCCAACACCTTTAAGAGTAAGTACAAATATCTATCTAGATATTTTTTAAGGAAAGTACAATCAGTGTTGATGTGGTTACGATAATAGCCAATATTTTAAGTTTTTGCCATTTTCACTGTGTGAGTAATTTGTCTGCTGGACCAACGGACTGGAAACTGTTTGACTGTGTTGAAATGTATATTTTCATAACTATATGAATTTACTAATGTGCTAGGGCTGTTCTACAAACAAAAACATCTTTTCAATTCCCTTTTAGTTTTTCTACGTGTCCCTACATCCAGATCACAATGTTTAAATATGAGATACTGATTCTGACTTGAATAGTGAAATATTACATATGAACGATCATGGGATTGTCACGGGGAACACGTTTAAGATTAGCTGCGTTCTCAGTATTAAAGTGTCATTCTGTGTTTGATTGGAATCAGTTTCCTTCCCTGCTGCTCCTTTGGTCATCAGCTCCCATTACGGGGGGAAAAAACAGCGCAGGAGAAGTGTTGCTAGGTAACTGACACATCCTTTTTGTCAACACTGGCTTAATATATTATTTACAGTGTATAACACAAAGATTAATGCTCGCACCACACCTGTATCAGTTGCATTTGCTTAATTAAAATACTTTCCGTGTGCTGTCCTTGTGTGCAGGTGTCTTCATTTTGATTGTGCGATGAATCACCGGGATGCTATTCTAATTTAATCAAAGGATTTAACGATGGCCTCTTTAAGAACAATAAAGCATTTCACCTTGACAACATTATCGCTGTAAATTCAAAACAATTGCTTTTCAAAATACGCGAGTTGCCTGTTCAGTCTTTAGATCCTCACAGTATGTTCTTCCGTATTATCATGTTAATGCCCCGTGGATATTTACACCACATGCTGTCTCTTTATTTAGTAGCTATGAATTAATTTCCACCACCCACGGAGACAACATAAACACACTCAGGATCCAAATCTTTCCTCCTGCTGAAAACACACCGGCTTCCGTGCAGCTGCCACGTATGTATGTGATTACTTGTGATATCATTATGTTTTTTTTATTTTTTTATTTAAACATATTCATTTGGGTTATTTTTTAGCTGACTTTTTTATGTGGCATTGTCAGACTAATTTGAGCACTAATAAAAACGTGGGAAACACTGGCAAACAAAGCAGTTGATTCATATGAATATGAGAAAGTAAACATGCAGGAGAAAATCAAACTCTCTTTCACCTTCATTGAGGCTGGATGTCATTTCCATGTGAGCGCTTCCTGCTCACGTCTCACATGATGATCCTTGTAGCAACAAAATCTTGTGAATTATTGCAGGAGAAGAAGTGTTCAAATGATGCAAGTACAAACTTCCTTATGAGATAAAGATAATAGACGAGATTAAAAAAGTAGAAATTCTGGGGGGAAAAAATGTCTTTATATTTTATTTTCTGAATCAAAAAAAATGGCAAAAAAAAAAAATCATTTCTAGCCTTCTCAATAGTCAATCAAAACATGTTTATTGGTTGCACTGCCTTCAGACACTTCATATAATTACTGACAAGCATTTTGCATGTTTCCAGTAGTTTTTAGCCAGTTTCTCTTTACTGAATATTTAAGGTGTTTGAGTGTGGAAGGAATTTATGTTAAATCTTTATTTCCCTCCAAAATGATTGGAGGGAATATTTGAAGAAATCCAAAATATTGAGATTACTTCCAATCAGAAGAAACATAAAAACTTAAACAATTGCTTTAAACCTAATAATATTTTTTTTAAAGAATGTAGCAATAAGCCTTTAGAGTTGTGTAGAGGTTTAATGTTCACTAACATAATGTACTGAATGAACCAGAATGTTCACTGTTTGTTTTAAACAGCATTTTTGAAATGATGAATGTGACTTTACATGTTCAGCACAACAAGCGTGACTCACTTTTTATGGTTTGTGACTGTGTTATTAAGTAGGCCTAACAGAAAACTACAGAAAATTTTTCAGTGAAATTCTCAGGTTGTCAGTCATAAATGTCAGTCTTCCCGAAAGCCGGATCTCTCACCTTGCTGCCAAATTATGCTTGGAAGATTTTTATTTTATTTTTTTTCTACAAGCGACATCAGAAGCTAATGTCTGAGCTGATGTTTGAGACTTCAAGATATTCAGCGTCTTTCCTCCTGCTCCAGTTTCTACATGTGTCCAGATGCTCTGCTGACATTAAATGTGGAGTTCACCAAATCTGCCTGTCGACTGTCTCAGTCATTTATCCCATGATGATTCAATTTGCCAGGGACAGGCAGCATCCAGGGAATGATGAATGGCCTGCGGTGCTTCCAGTTCGCCAGATCACCTCATTTCTGCGCAGGAAACATTTCTCATTGCCAACTTCCAGGAAGTCTCATGGTATAGACATGAAATGACTTTTCTGGACAATCTACTTTTTCAGCCTCGCTTTGATGTGTGAGCTTCAGAGGTATCTCCGCGAGGGTTCTTCCAAAGCCATTTTTTTTTTTTTTTTGCAGTCTGTGGATAATGGTCCCCTCTCTATACGTTTATCTGATTAGATATGCAAAGCTTGTGATCATACTTCACGTATTGCTACACCAGCAGGTATCCCGGTGCTGTGATCTGCTGTCAGGCTCGTCAAAGAAAACCTCTTACGGATGGTTGAAGCTCTCGATCAAGCTTTTGCTTTTTTCCCCCCCTCCCTCCCTTTCTTTTTTGAGCCACCGTCTGGCAGGCACTGATGTCAGAGCTGTGGGTGTGAAGGAACTCTGCAGCTGCATTTCAGTTTTAGACAGATCCCGGCAGGTAGCCATTAGAGCCACTTGCTTGTTAAAATGTGCCATGATGGTTTCAGCCCCTGCGTCCAGTTCACCGGTGCTTCCAAATATCACTCCCATGTCAGAGGGGATGAAGCCGGTAGGGATGACCAGATGACAAGATGATGACACATGGCTTCACGGTCGGTCAATTTGTTTAGGGACACACTGTTTAGAAATGTCTGCCGCCCTACACAAATTCCCTTTTTGCTCACAGTGGAAGGATGAAGTTGTACAATTGTACTGTGTGAAAGTATAAAACACATTGAGGTTTCAGAAAACACTGCCTTGTTCAAATTTTAAATACCCCTAGAATATTTTCAGATTTTGTCAAGCAAAAAATGGAATGCATTTTCTCAGGATATTATGTGGAAAATCCTACACAAGATGGAAAGGAAAGTATGTAAGGTTTTAAAAAGATATACCCAAATACAAAGCTAAGCAATGTAGCATCTATCTGTATGCAACACTCTGTACTCTGAATACTGTAAAATCACTTTCAACCAATTCAGAAAACTCACATAAATAGTGAAACTGTGTTAACTTTAACTCATGTTGCTTTGTAAAAGCCTCAGAGTTTGGATGAACTGACATCAGCAAGAAAGCCAAGAAACACAGCAAATAAGGAGAAAGTTGTGACGTATATAGCAGAATCATTTTAAATCTACGTTTTAAATCTGAATATCTCTGGGGGTTTTTTTGCTTCTTTCTTTTTTTGTCAAAAAGTGGCTCGAAGAAAGCCGATATTTTGCAAAAACTGAAATCGTTTCATCTTGAATTAATCAGGTTTTTTTTTATGTTCAACAAATAATTGGACATCAGTTTCTCAGTCATGTTTTATACATGAAATAGCTGTTTGGATAAAAGTCAGTCAAACATATATAACATGAGCAATAGGCATGGACATAATATAGTCATTAATCATGTTCATCATGCTCACTTTTACTGCCACTCTGGGCTTTACCTAATTTGTTATTCTCTGTTCCAGTCATGTCCCTTGTGTGTTTTACTGTTTTACATTATTTTGGTTGTGTACTTTCAGGCAGAGTTTTGTCAGATGTCTAATGTTTTATCTATGTATGTTAACATCAGTCTGCTGAGGGATTAACTAAGCAGATGGAAACTAGCCCGGGGCTACAATATGGCATTTCTTGTCCATGTGTAGAAGAGTTCAGTCATAAATCAAATCAACAATCGAATTAATGAATGAAAAGAAATGCAAACCATACCTGTTTTTTTATGTGTTCTCACCCAGTGTTTCTATTGATCTATCAAAAAGATCCCAATAAAATTAAATGAAATTGGCTGCAATGTGACAAAATGCAAAAACAGCTAAATGGGTAAGAATACTTTTGCAAGGTGCATTATTCAAGTTTCAAATCTGCATTGTGTGCATGTATCAACAGCAACTTAGCTTTGATTCTCAGAATATGTCCATCTGTCAGCCATTCCTTCCTGTTGTTTGGCAGAGCGCCGAAAAACAGTCGCAGTTTTGCCAGCTTCACATTTCAGACATGCTCACTGCCGTCCTTCACACAGCTGACAGTGAACTGGTGGAGCTCCTCTCACGAGAAAGGAAGCAATTATGACAGTCCCAAAGTCAGAGGCACAAAGAAGATTTGCTGCGATGAAACTAATTGCATGGCATTAAAGTTCAAATAAAAATCTTCCCAGTTTGGCACATTGTGTGGCACACTGTGGATCGTGTTTAAAAGCCACAGAAATTATAAAAGGGGGGGGGAGAAAAAGTCATTTTCCACATCCATTTTGAGTGTACCAAGAGTGCTGCTGGAGCTAATTTGCAGTTGCCAAGCAGCCTGTGGGAAATTTTTATTTTTTATTTTTATATTTTTTTTGTTCTGGGTAGGACAGGTGTTCAAGGCGTTGCAGAATTCAAAGTGTATCATCAGAGAGTCATCAATCATGCCTTTCAGATGATGAAATGCAAAAGGTTTTCTGTTTTTCTATAAGCAGCGCAACTCACATGTGCACATCTAATTAGTCGAAATAACGTGGGTAACATTTCTAAAAATACATAGATGTAAAAAAAAAAAAAAAATACACACAACAAAAAAAAAAAAAAATCATTTGTGTATACATGCAGATGTTGCACAGCAGTTCCATTTGTCCAGTGTAGCTTTCGTTCAGTTCCACGTGTTGTGCAAAGGATCAAAGGAATGCACACTTAACTATCCTCGTGAAGCACTGACAACACTCTACCAGAAAATAAAATCAGCTGGATGACAAGGGGGAAGGCTGAGAGGCAAAAGATCAGAGAAGAAATGAGTTGAAATGAGAGAAGAAAATCATGCAGGAGAAGAGAGACTGGAAAGCTCACTTCACGTACAACAAAGAAACCGAAGCGCAGAGGAAGTTCATTAGTTCAGTCGCCTCTTAAGACAGCTGTTGCAGAAATGCGTCGAGGCGTCTTGGGGTTAATTAAACCATCTAATTACAGTAAATATTACAGGATCTGCGTGAGGCTGACAGCTGAATCTGCTCTTTCACACTTGCAGGGTCACTCATTTCCAGCCCTCCTTGCGTCAATCAGACTGCCGCCGCTCCTTCCACAGGCACTGTCACTGCGGGTCACTACTTTTAACAGCTGCAGAAGAAGAAAGCACTTCTCAGTGGCTGTCTTTAGTGTCAGTTAAGTGGATCATTAAACGCTGAATGAAACAGACCCCGAATTATGATTTATTCTGTAATCTTGGACCATCAACAGAGTAACAACAGAACCACGAATGAGTTTTGAGTTATGTTTTAATTACAGTATAAAATAAGATATTTAGCTGCACTATGTAAGAAGAAGGCGCATATTCTTTTTTTTTTTCTCAGTCTTTGGGATTAAATTAAACACAACCTTTCCTGGTTTACATGGTGTACTCAAAGTGTCGGAAGGAGAAGGCACTTCTTAAAGAGACAGAGGCCCAATTTCAAGGCGAAAACCTTTTGTTTTCCAAGTCATGTTTGATTTATGTAACATTTGTAACAGCTGAAGATAACATAGTTACTTGATTATAGCATAAAATTGCACTATGTGCCTGGAAAATACATAACAACACCCTACAAAATAAATCTCAAGTGAAAGACACCCACACATTCTGGCAGAAGTGTAATTTTCTTTCCTCTACCTAACAAGAAGAAAAAGAATGGTTTATTATAAACCTGTAAAATAACCATCAAAAGTTGCAATGAAAAACAAACTACTATAAAGTGAAGCTTTTGCATTTTATGTTTCTTTCTTAACTGTAGTTATTATTTAAAGATTAAAAGAAAACGTTATTTTTATAAAAACACAATGCACTAACAATTGATCTATTATTCACATGAATATATTTAATTAACATCAATTTCCAGCAGATAAAAGTGTTTCTGTGAGACTTGGATTAAAGGCGCAGAAACAACAAAATGTTTTCAGAGAAAAGAAAGATGGTGGTCAGAGAAACTAGGTTGAATGAATTGTGTTTGCCATTATAAAATGAGCTGGTGTTCGATGGCAGACAGCTGTGGCACAAAGACAATATGTGGAGAAAAAAAAAAAAAAAGGTTGCCAAGGAGCCTGGACAACTAAAAGTGAAAAGGCTTCAAAAGAGAGCAGAACAAAAGCAGGAAAAAGAGAGAGTGTTTTGTGTATTTTTTTCATATACTTGTACATTATTAAGTCAGAACCAACCTGGAAAAGGAACTGAATTTTCTCCGCATGCATCCACAATGAACCACAAGCGCTGAACAAAATGTTGACCCAGAGGCTTTCATTTGCCTCGAATTCAATTCTGAGAATCTGCTTTGTGTTTTAAGCCACGGATGAAAAAAAAAAAAAAAAGAAACCAGGTGTTGAGGCAGGATAAGACTTTTAAAAACCCAGACAGGTTTAAGCCGGATAAGAAGAAAAAAAGGCTAGTTAAAACGCTTGCTTTGCCCATTAGGATGAATCACATTTTCAAATGTAAAACTGACTTCAGATGCTTTGTTGTCCAACTCAAGGTTTATTATCACTGAGAGCCCAGAATATGTGAAACTAATAAAAGCCTTTATGAGAAAAACAATTGAGGCATAATATGCATTGCAGGTTTAGTGAAAACCTATTGCTATTATTTCAAGCATTCTGATGCTGAAAAGAATGGCTTGAAGAAAGAGTTGAAATATAATGAGAGCAAAGCAATTTCTAACATAAAGCCCTTGTAATAACAGCTGATTCACTATATGGAGATTAATCTAAATGGTTTAGAATATGACTTTACAGAGGACTGTATCATTGTCACCGTGCTTGATTGGCCAGCAAAACCTGCCTGATCGAAACCCCCACTGAGAATTTATAGATTATTGTCGAGACAAACACTAGATACTGTGTGAGCACTGTTATGGCAGCCAGCAGAGCCGCAGGTTAATTCCCACGCAATAATGCACTATTGAAGTAACTCATGACAAACGAAGCACCAAGTATTGAGTGTAAATATATCCACTTTTCAAAAAGTCAACATTCGGTAGACAGCGGTCTAGAGGAGATGTGAAAAAGTCAAGAAGCCAAAGAGTATAAAACTATTGTTCTTCCTTCCACTAACCTATTGACCACAAGGGACTGATGCATGAACCGGATCAGCGTAATGAAGCACGGTTAGCAAGGAGGGACACTCGCTTTGTAGAGAGAAAGAAAAAAAAAAAAACGAGACAAAAGAGACAGAATGAGAACAATTTCTCCCTGCTCTGCTTTTCCATTTGCTGTGTGTCTTTTACCCATGGGACCGGCTGAGTTTTGGGAACCGCATGCCTTAGGGAGCGAGTTTGGGTGCTGCTCTACGTATGAAGGATTCAAAGCGAGAGCCGGGCCTTTAAAGATAATGAAGACAAGGCAACGGTGTCATTTTGCATTTTGCAGCAGAGGTGACATATCGCTAAGAGAAAGAAACTGGAAAAGGTCACTGTCTATTTGGGACTTGGGGCAAATTAATCTCTTTGTAAGTTATATAGAAGATATACACACAGAGTGTCATATGATATTAGAATCAGTTTTTAACTAAATCTGTTCTTTGATGTGTTCATTTGTGTCCTTTACCATTGGTCTTACACTTGATTTTACAATGAGACGAATGCCATCGCGTCTGTTTTGATAATTATTCTCATGAATAGTCGAGAAATTTTGGGCGATGTCTTTTTCCCACTGTCTCTGATGTCATTCTAATATGTCATTCAAAAGAAACATATCTCTCCCTACTAGAAAGTGTTAATGGAGGGTCTCACAGTGAGAATTTATTTCTATCTTTTTCAAGATCCGTGGCACAAATTAACATGAAAAAGAGTGCTTCTCTGCTGGACACCACCAGTAAATCTTCCAGATAAAAGTAAAAAAACTCCCCCAGTGGGTCAGTTTTTCCTCGGACATGGAAATGAAGGAGTCAGAGTGAAAAGGCAAGAGCAGCTCAGGGTTTGCTGAGGGGTTAGCTCATCTATCTTAATTCAAAACGCAGCCACCAGACGGGCAATAGGACACACTCTAACAGACTGGACACTTCTTACAGTGGACATAGAACTATAAAATGTCTCTTATATTTGGATCAGTGCCGGTACTGTTGCTTTTAAGCCTTCAGATTAGGTGTAAGAAGGTTACTGAGTTAGGCAGGAATAGGTTTCTGAACTGTGGTAATGCTTTTCCCCCCGGCTCTCCACAGGTGGTGAAAGACATTCGAATAAAGCCGTAAATGTAATGAAACACGTTTTCCCTCAGCAGCTGTTTCGCAGCGCTACATGTAAACCTGAGTCCAGTTCCATTATAATCCTAGACTAGACTTTGCCGGAAATGTTCTTTTCTCCTGTTTTAGCAGCAGGGAACGACAGATGTACAGTCCAATACGAGAGGTCTGCGCTGACTATCTGCCAAGAGGGAGATATTTGCAGCTCTGTGTTTCCTCGTTGCTTAGCAAGACGACTGAGGTCAGCAGATTTACACAGTGGTAGTGAAAAAGCCTTTCATTCTTTGGTTTTAGCAGTGGACATCCTAATACTGTGTAAGTCAAATTCCCTCTCATTCCATTCACCAGAACTTAGATTTTTGATTGGCATAACCACAGGACTGAATTAAAAATGTTTTTTTTATAAAGCCAATACAATATTTTATCATTTTATGACGGTCTTTTACAAATGTAAACCTCTTCTCGTTCTCAGCTCTCAATGACATTTCAAACAAATCAATGTTAATCCTGTTTAATTCCCCAAAATTGATCCGAGCATGCAGTGAAAACAACCCTGTGTCCGACACTCGGTGACACTGGTCCAGTTTTAATTACGTCCGATTTTAAATACACTGTCATAGCTGTCCTTTTGCTCTTCTAACGGGTCTACACTGAACAAAATAAATTAGAGCAGCTGTGATCCATTTAACTAAACCATTGTTGTTGACCGTTAGAGAGCTGGATTACATCCGTCCTTTGAGAACAGATTTCAGATTTTATGAGGTGGGGTTTTGTGAAGTTGCTGTCAATAGCAAAAGGCACAAAAGGTACGAAAGTTTCTTGCAAATTTCCAAAACTGACCTTAAGTGAGACCAGAAGTGCTCCAAGAGGCTGTTTTTGGGTTCTCCTGTGATATTCTTGATGAGTTCTTGACTCCGTCCTCACTTTAGTTTGCTCGAGTCAAAAAGCCTTAGAAGTTGCTTTGTCTTTTCAGACTGACAGATGCTTGTGAGTTTGCTTCTCGTTTGCTCTTGAAATTCTTAAAACAGGGAAACAATGTGCTGCTTTTGAGATGTCCCTCTTGGTGTTGTCAGACTGGCTCTATTTAAAGGATTTACTTTCTAAACGTCTAGGTGTTACGTTCAGATTTTTGAAATGGGCTGAGGTTATTCGAATAACAATTTCTCTTAATAAATTACCTTATTTGAAAACAGCATTTTGTTTTTAATTTTTGGAATACTGAGATTTCACTGATGACCTGAAACAGAAGAAACCTCTTGAATGACAGGCACTTCCGGAGCACCGTAAACACCCATCTAAAACAATAATTACGACAGTACAAAGCTTCAGAAATGGAATTTGTGTGAACTGCATTTGATTCTTTCTTTTTTTTATGTTTGATCCTATAGGTGCATTTATACTCATGAAATTAGAGCTGGAAACGTACTCAATGGCTTTCAAATGTCCATCAAAGAAGTTTTCTGGCAACATGATCACTGGATCACCTGGGACTTGCTAAGTCTTTTTTCTTTTTTTTTTTTTCTTTTTTTCAAAATATGTCAAACAAACCCGCAGAAATTTCTAGAAGCTTTTAATGTCGAAGGGTTTCAGCATTTTATATCAGAAGAGCTCATTTCCCAAACCATCGGTGCCACAGTCGACAGAAATACAGCGGAGAGTTCAGACCCTTCACATGAGCAGCCCTAATGACCTTAGAAGTGGATGGCCTGATTCTCTGTAGCTATAAAAAGATTTCAGTGAAGCCACACTTATTTGGCTGAAAAAGAAGCGAGATGGGTGTCGCCACCGTGGGCTCAGACTGCACATGTTGTACCACGGGGGTCACGCCGCAGCCGCAGAGTCCATTAGCACATTACACAGTGCTCTCGGCCCCAGAAACGAGAAAAAGCCATTCAACATCCCATTCCACGCCACCACACAGATCGGAGTGGCCCTAATGCAGCTGCAGTAAGGTGTGCAACTTGTGAGGAGGACGCAGGAGGAGCCAGGGAGGGGAGAAAGTGAGGAGAAAAAAAAAAGAAACTCCACTGATAAGACGGGAACAAGAAATGAGGAAGCAAATGAAGTGTGCACTACTGATGATCGTCGTCTTTGATTGTGCATCAACATGACATCCAATGGGGATCATTAGAGAGAGAGAGAGAGAGAGCTGAATGCAATTCCCCTCTAAATGTCTAGCTTAAATGGACCAAAGTTGAGATAAGAAAACCTGCTGCACCATTTTGTTGCTCTATCAACACGATATTGCAGTTCTGCTCACGCAATCCGTCTGCAGTTCTCAACAATAAGTCTTTGACGTCCACAGGCAGCCAACAACTCATGGCTGGAGGAATGTCTGAGTAAAACAAATGGAGAAAATATGTAAAGCCTTTCTGGTCAGAGTAGCCATGTGCCATGATACCCTATCACACGATTACAAATCCCTCTTTGATGCTGTAGAAAAACAAAGCCCTGGTGTCACCTTCCATGCTTCTCTGACAACTTCACATGTACACAACTGTAATGAAGAAATATCCACCTGGGACACAAATATTACAGAAATTATCCAATATTCAATCAACTGATGTCATTATTTTATCTTTTGCCACACCATAAAAACACTTTACATGCCTGAGCTTGAAAGATTTTTGAAGCGTCGGCACGTAATGTTTTTTATCTGATTAATTTGGCACTACAATTTTATTTCCAATCAGCAAAAATTGACATTGTGATGTCATAAAAGTCCAACATATTTCGGGAACTACCTGTGTAGTAGGTATGTGTGTGTATGTGCCAGTCATTAACTCTCTAAGTGTGTGTTTGTGTTTTGTGATTAGAAAGCAACTTAAAGTGTTATGTTTTCTGTCTTATTTTATTATTGCATTGTATAGCCAT
The DNA here is from genome assembly GCF_001443285.1 of Poecilia latipinna. Lineage (NCBI taxonomy): Eukaryota > Metazoa > Chordata > Actinopteri > Cyprinodontiformes > Poeciliidae > Poecilia > Poecilia latipinna. The sequence continues at coordinate 36,752 of NW_015114542.1, forward strand.
TTTTGTAGCTTGTCATGGGATTGTAGATGCAAATTAGCTTTGGTTATGATCTGGTATAGAGCATCAAAAGGTGACACTTACGTTTCAGTTGTACATTACCTTTATAAATAAAATTTGGTCTCCACTCGTGACTTTATAGCCAAGATGAGACCAACTCATCTTGGTTTCCATTAAAGGGATTTGCTAAGATGGTTAAATACTGCAAGGACGACACATATCATCTTTAAAAAAAAAAACTGTTACTCCAAAGCTTGTGGCCTGTCCTATTCTGTAAGGTTACTGCTGCATAAAGTTGCAATATTTCTCAGCCACAACGAGGAGTGAGGAGCTTCTGGCTCAGCAGTCTTACATTTCTTGCTCTAGGACATTTTCCCCGTGGGAGAGTGTGTGTACCATGTGTTCCCATAATCTGTAAGTTTCATTCTTTTAATAGTCTTTGTCACTGTTTTCGGTGTTTCTGGGCTGCTGCATACGTGTCTATGTACAATATGTGTTTGATGAATTGCTCTGCTCACCTTGTCCTAAAATGATGATGATGATGATGATGATGATGAAATAAGCCTCATCCATAAGCAAGCAGGAGCTTCTAAGTAAATCGAACTACTTTTTGTCACTTGAGAAAAAAACAAATACACCATCAATGAAAAAGTCTGTAATCCGTCAGATTTATAATTTGTCTTTTCATTTCTTTTCACTAAAACTGGAAGGAAAATATCTGAGAATGCATGAAGGAATTGTCTGATAGCTTTATCTCTATAGAAAGTTCTGCATTATCACGATAATGCTAACTGCCTCTAAAGCAAACGAAGCCATGCAATCCATTTAATAAATTTGTTCCACAGTCTCTCGGTTTGTGTAATGCCAACAATTTCTTCAAAGGCTTACAAAAGCTGAATGTTCCTTTTTTTTTGCCAATGATTTATTTGCTTGAAATTCTACAAAAACGAATGAGTCGTTTTGTTGCCTCTTATATCAGATGAATTTGATGCAGGGAGGGGATTTCTCAGAGCAAGTTAGCACCTTATCTGTGTTGCGTTCACATTTTGAGAAGCATTGCTGGGGAAGAGAACGGGCAAGAAAATGAAACGAGACAGAGGAAAGAGCTGTGGGAGCTCAGTCATTCATTAAAAATGATTTGTACGTTTCGATTTCTGCCCCTGCAGGACATAACTTCGTTAAAAAGCAGACACCCGTGGGAAGATTTCGTGGACGTCCTTTTTAATAGAAGCGTAGATGATGGACAAACAGATAGGCAGAGAATCATCTGCCATATGTAATCACATTTAACATACCGACCAAGGATATTAAAATTTATATTTGAGATCTTAACGTGTTCGCCCCTGTGTGTTCCTTCATTGCTTTCCCAGACTCTCATCATTTATTGTCTGTTTTGTTTGTGTTAATGTCTTAATGATCCTGGTAAGCACCTGCAGTTTTATAGTGCAGAAAATATTTGGTCACCTTGTCCAAGTACTGTTATCACCCTGCAATGCTGCTGCCATCTTTATGCGAATATCCATTAAACTGATTAGTGTTCTGCATTAAGCGCAAGCGGCCTGGTACAAAAAAAAATAACTCTGCATGTTGCTATGGAGACCATCTGCTCATGCCCAATAAAATCAATGACTCATATAAACAAATTTGAAATGTGATTGATATCAGTTTAATTTATGTGTCCAACAAGTACCAATAAAATATGGTAGTTTTTAAAAACTTAAAAGTCACATGGTCTCCGTAAGTTTCCTTGCATCAGTTTAAGCTACATTTCGAAATTAATTTTATTATTTGCTCAGCCAAACGGTTTATTTATGTACAACACAGCCATAAGAAAAAAACCTTGTGTTCTTTATTCTGAACCCTTTGTAAAGCTCTTCTGCTCTGGCCTCCCCGCTACAACATGTGTGCATGTCAAATCAAGCGCACAACAGAAGTTGACATTTTCCTTTGCTCAAAATTTATCTCTCTGCACAGAAATACTGGAACACCAGAGGCTCCCATCGTATCTGCAGAAGTCTGTCATTTCTCACAACAGGCCCCTAGTGACTCAGCTGAAATGCCACTGGCACAGGGTACTTCAGAAACACTTCCCTTATTCTAAGAATGCATTTGTTAGGTTAAAAGAATGGTAATAGCAAATAGAAAAAGCACTGGGTTATGACTCCAAACATTCAAAGAATGTGACCCAGTTTGTTGGGTTGCATGAGAAACTAGAAGGGACCCTGTCGCTCTTCACACAACGCCACTACATAATCAGGCTTTGACGAGGCACAAATTTAGAGATTTAAATTGGGAAGCCAGTATTTTTTGGTTGTTTGCCATGTTTTAATGTTAAAGTTGAAATGATGGGGAAGGCAGTCGAAAAGCATATCAATGTTGAAACGTTAAGAATAAAGTTGCTATGTAGGTTTAAAGATGTGGTCAATAACCAAAGCCAATGCCAGCACAAAGACCTATGACACACAGGCCTATTTTGGCAGAAATGCCTTGTGCAAAAAGAGAATTAACTTCACACTTTATAACAGGATTTATTGACAAGAAAAGTATTTATTTTTCATAATATGAACATGCACAGCCCCAAAGTGATCCACAAGCGCAGAAGAAGAACATAGACGTCACACAACAGCTCTTTCTTTGTAAATATTATGCACTTTTGTGTCTAACCTGTTCTTAGACAGTTGTTGGATGGTTTTAATCGTCATGCTGAAGTTTTAATCCAGCAAAAAAAAAAAAAAATTAGATTAACATGAAGAGTGCTAGAATATTTGTGTCACAACAAGACAGTGGAAGTCCTAAATAAAATGAATGATTCAATATGTCAGCAGCTCTGTATTCAGCTCAAGGAGAATCCAGATTCTCCTTGAATCCAGAATCCAGAATCCACGTCTAGTGGTGAAATCTGAACTAGAGCAAGCTAGTGTTTGTGTTTCAAGTCAGAACATTCTCTCTTGCTGTTTTTATAAGGGAAAGTAAAATCTTCTGTGCTAACAGACTTCAATTTTGGGACTGCTTTGATATTTTTATCTGGCTACTGAAATCCACATCAGCCGTTGATTGTGTGTACATGTCATCTAAAATATCTAAAGCAGTTTTTGGGTCACAAATATTTTGCAGATATCATTGTAAACTTGCAGATGCACACTTTCCACAAAACTCTAAACCACTTGTATCGTCTCTGAGCCGTAATGTTGAGCCAACATTACTGGGCTTGGCATCATTTAATATTAACACCATTGTGTGTTAACACATTTGAATTCTTCCGTTTGATAAACTACTCTGGAAAAATGTCCAAACCTGTTCATGATTTTGTAGAATTAACCCAAATAAATCAACAAAAGCATTTTCATTTCAACCCAAGTGTGGTTTAGTAAGCCAATGGTTTTAAATCCACGTTTTGGTAGCTTTAACATTAATGTAATGTGTTGGGTTGGAAACTGGGTCAAACCCATAACCCAACCCTGGTTTGTTAAACCAAACCAGTAAAAAAACACCAAAACAGTGTTGTTTTAAATTCAACAGGTTTTTAGAGTGAAAGACTGCTACACGTAAATATGCATAGCAGAGGCTAAGAGTAAATATGTACCGACACGTTTATTTCTCCTCTTCTAATCTCCAGTATAAGGACTGAATTCCTGAAAAGTGCTGAGAGTAAACAGAACATCTGTTTAGTAGGAAATTAGAAGCTGTAATTAAAATGAATAGTGTTTCCTACGAGATGACAGATTATGCACATTCCACAACAAATTCCCGTCTCTTGACGGCTGCAGTAAAATCTGTGATACAACAGATGTGTTATTGTAGCAATTATCTTTGATTTATTGTTGAAATTAGAGGTTGTTTTTTTTTTTTTTTTAATCGTTCCTCGACTGCTTGGGGTTCAGCTAAAACACTGCTTGCATTCAAACATGTATTTAGTGTTTCTTTATTCCTTTAAACTAATATTATTTGAAATTATTGATTGTGTCATTTGCCGACCATCCTTGCAACAGAAAAATGAGCAGCGTAAACAGAGTAAAACAAGCCAATCACTGTGAACGCATAAGAAGGAACAGAAAAGGTGTGCTGTCAGGTGAAGGAGCATTCAAACAGCTTGCGTCAGTAGTAATCCCTCAGAGAAATGTCTGCTGTGGAAAAGCCTTTTTGTATATAAAAAATAAAATAAAAAAATAAATAAAAAAAAGGCTAGGACCCAAAGCCCCAAATGTCAAGAAGAGACTAAACAAAAACAAATCAAACTGTGACGCAAAAAAAAAAAAAGTGTCATTCAAAGGCTTTTTTTTTTTTTCTTCAAAACTAAACCTCAACAGATCCTGTCAGTCTCTACCTGCCACTCAGAAAACCCAACATTTATGTGCTCACATAAACACATCATTTGAGCTGAAGGTAACATCTTCTCACATGCCTGTGGCACTCGCAGCCTGCACAGGCGTTAGTGAAATACAGAGCCAAAGAGGGAAAAAACAAGACGATTTAAACAGTCAATTTGCTCCACATTGTACCGCTGTTTTAAAAATAGCCAGTCCCGCAAAGCTTTTTTAAATGGCTTGGCTTGTTCTGGGTTTGTTCATTTAGCCTGTTCAGCCTCCTGCTGCATAATGAGACAAAAATTGTCTCATTCTCTTTCTCTCTTTTTCTGCTCAGGGATGAGGTTTTTTTTTTTTTTTTTGGAAAGCAGAGCGATGATGTGGTGGCAGCATTGCTTAGTGGAAGCACTGCACCGGTTTTTGGAAAACAATATTTGCTTCTCATGATGTTTAACAAATATGAAAAAAAAAAAAAAAAATAGCAGTGTTACTAAAGACTGCAGTAAAAAATATGTTTTTTTTGGGGGGGGGGGGTTTTGCCAAAGCTCTAACAGAGAAAAAAACCAACTTAAAAGGATTCTGTTTTTTTTCATTTATGGAACATTTTGAAAAACATATTTCCCTTTTGTCACATCAAATCTAAAATAAACCCATTGACGTAAGTTGTAGCCTCACAAAATGTGGAAAAAAAGAGAAACAATTGCATTTTACAGTATCTGTTCATCTGTCCACTTTGGTCTTACAACAAATACTGCGTAACCAAAGTACTGATTAGATTAGCATCGCGGTGAGCCACACGGCCTTATTAACAGTGACATGGATCTGGCATCTGGTGATTTTTATCTTCCTCGTGAAGGGATGGCATCATTATGCTGCCGGTGACTAATGTGCTGCCTCACATCTCCTGAAAGGAGAGGAAGAATTATTCTAATTAGTCAACTGAACAACTTAATAAACTGAACAAGTTTGTAATTGGCTATTGAATGACAGTTTTTATTTGAAAAAATAAAATAAACAAACTGGAATATTTTTTTTATATTTTCATTATTCTTTCTGGGTTGACTGAGATTAAAAAAACGGAAAGGGAGATCAATCTTCAAAGACAGGAATGCTGCGAAGGGATTTTTTGTTTTCAAGATATTTTGGGAAGTCATGCCTTCCTTTGAAAACTTTATGAAAATATGCTTCGTTATTCCACAGAAAGTTTCTGTTGTTTTCCTTTTCCTGGGGCCATTTCCACCAGCAGCAGAAACTGCTCCTTCCGTGGCTTTTGGGCAGAGCAGGGGAGTGTTGCAAGACAGGAAACGTGCTGCAGAGAGCGAGGGTGTCAGCTGTCTTGCCAAGGAAGGATGCTGAAGATAAGTCTTGCAAAATGAGACTTATCTTCCAGCTTCTTCCAGCTTCTTCCAGCTTCCAGCACCCAATTTGCTGCAAGCCCCTGCAACTGCAGGGGCTGCAGCAAATTGGGTGCAGTTGCAGTTGCTTGCAGCAAATTGGGTGTTGGATTTCTGTTGATTCTGGAGCAGCAGAGGTCCCGAAGCTTTTCAGCTTCCAGCCCACGGAAGAGAAGTCGCAGACGCTAGATTAACTTATTTCTCAGCCCAACATTCGGACACGGAGCAAAGTGTACAATACCAACAAAAAACGCTGTAATCATTATAATGTATTAAACTTCATAAATATGTTTAAAAAAATATCTATAACATTGCTGTTTCCACAAAGATTCTCCTTGGAGCTGCAGTCTGCAGCCGAGCTTCTGCCTCGCAGAGTGCTTTACTGTTATTGTGCTGCGGAAATTCAATGTAACGTTTTAGAAAATAAAAACAGTAAAACCCGTGACGGTAAGTACGTCTTCATTTAAAAACACTGGCTGGTTCTTTATCTTTTTTAACCAACTAACTAAGGACCACTCTGGAAGATCCATAGAGCCATTTGCGGCTCCATCGTTGCAACTCTGGTCTAAACTGAGTTATTTTTTTCTGGCATACTTCTCACTTAGATTGTAAAATGTGATGCTGTAGGAACAGAATAACTTTCGACATATTATATGTTCTGTTTTTCTAATACTTAATGGTCACCTGATCTTATTGGAGTGGTAGCTCTGTGGCAGTGAGGTTTAAGTGGGGAATCCAGTGATCCATAAACCAATCATGTTGAAGGACTACTTACGTAAAACTTCTCATATTTACAGAGTACTACAACACATAAGTGTGTGACTGTGTCATTAAGCCTCACTGGTGTATTTTTCTCCTTTTTTTCATGAGCAAATAAGGTAAATGACGTAGCCACTCATCTCCAAATTAGTGTTTTGTATGTACTGAATACATGTTGCTCATTTCAGATTATTTTACAGTGTGGCATCAATTTCCGTCCTTGCTCATGTCAAACGGAAGAATTGTGTGTTATCCTCCTATTTTTATTTTCATTTTTTTTTTAAAAGAGCCTCATAACAGGATTGCCAACGTCTTTTTTTTTTTTTTTCTCGGACAAAATATACAGCTACGTTATGAAAAATAATCCACTAACCCTGAGAAGCAACATAGCTTCCAGGTAGTTGTCGTGTTTTCCTCTACTTTCCATTCTCTCAACTAAAAAAAAAAAAAAAGAGAGATAGAAGGAAAATTGGCTCACTGTAGCCTTGTGAGACACAACATCAGCACCACTGCACTCCACAACATTATTTCTGTGACTATCAACAACATACCAGGGGCGAAGTGTTGCCGAAATGCTGATAACCTCGGATTGTTATCGAATACAAATGGAGCGGCATAGATGAATAATCCTCCCTCATGACAGAAATAATGGGATTGGCTGCTGAATTAATCAATTTTCATCTGTAAAAAAATGGCATACATTCAAAATATTCTCACTGCCTCTCAAAGCCTTGCCTCTGCCATGCTGAAAAAGAAGTCAGAACTCTGGGAAAATTGATTTACTTTGCATGAGTAATGTTTTATATTTTACATTAATAGTTCTGTGTCAGAAGAACAAACTAGAAATACCACTCTTACGAAGAACATTTTACTCACAAGTATATTGTCTGTGTTAAAGGCAAGGTTTAGACATCTTTGTCTTTTGACTGAATTCTCTCAATAACTTTAATTCAGAAACGTGGAATCTGGAATTTCACTCCAATCCTCCATGGCAAAGACACATCTTACCAAACTTTTCAAATTTCATCTTCTTGCATAGAATAATATTCTACAATCCCTTCGTTACCCCTTAGGCAGGTATGCTAAACTGTAAAGGGTAAGACCTCGGTGCCATATCCAGCCATGTGGCACACATTGCATTAACCTTTTTTTTCCCCTCAGTGTCAGACAGCCTACTTGACTACCTAATATTGTCAAACAGAACTTTCTCAGCTTCAGCTCACTTAGGATTACCACATGCACGTCGGTCTTCTAAATTTTAAGTGACACATTTCTATTGAGAAGTATCAAAAATAGTATTCACCATTGAGCAGACACTTTTTGTCCCACAGCGTCACTAAGGAACCACAGAAAAATATGCGAATGTTACACACCGTGGTGAAAGGAGACGGAGCCTACGTTCAAAAGATAAATGTGCAAAAGATGCTGTCTGAAGGTGCTGAGAGTGCGTGATGATCCACAATAATATGAGTCCTACCAGGATGCACTAAAAGGCTAATTGGCAGGAAGAACCCATCACTCCAAAGGCAACATAAGAAAAAGATTGAATGAAAAGACTAGTGCACATTACAAAAGAAATGGTCCTTTCATGGGAAAAAAAAAAAAAGAAAACATTGTGAAATAAATGAAGCATCATCTCAAATCATTAGCAAGGAAATTAAGGCTTGAGTGCAAATGGTTCTTACAAATGGAAATGACTCTAATCATGCCCTTAAATTAGTTGTAATGTGGCTTAAAGACAACAAAGTCAGTGTTTTAAAGTGGCTGTCAAAAAACTCTCTTCAATTTTATTGAAAATTTGTGGGCAGAGCTGAAAATGTGTGCGAACAAGGCGGCCTGCGAACCTGACTCATTTTCAGCAGTTCTGTCAGGAGCAATGAGCAACAAGTCCTGCAGCTGTTATGACTTGCTTTTTGTAGGCTACTCAAAAGATTTAAAGCAAGTTAAACACTTTAAAACAAAGTTCTTATAGTTTTAACTGTGTTCGGTTTGTGTCAAAAAGCTTTTCATCAACTTTTAGCCAAGACTCTGATGTTTCTGTGGACACCATTACTGAGCCAAGTTAAGGTACAGCAATGAATGTAAGGGGAAAAATTGGAATATGGATTCAAGCCAGCACAGGTATTTCTTCACCACTGTGAGGGACCGGACTCAAACAAGGACAAAAAATGTTCAAAGTAGAAAAAGGCTTCAATTTAATTCTTCAAAAAAATCATCAACAAAGCATAAAAATTTAAAGCAAGAATAAATCAAAAGATAAATAACAAATTTGGATCCAAATTAACTGAGGTCAACTGAACTCTAACTAAACACAAACAAAACTGACCTACCAAACAAAGAACAAAGGCTGCTTAAATAGGGGTGGAGTAACCCAAATCTACCACTTGAGGGAGGTCTGATCTAACAAAAGAACAAATAAATACAAAATTAACTAAAACATTCTATAAACAAATAACTTTAACTTAGCACAAACAATAAGTGAATATTTTAAGTGACAAAATTAAATAATCTTGGCATCTCCCCCTTCAGTCTCAGTAGTTTGTGGATGGTTTGCCCCAGGATCCTCCACCAGCTGGTTCCTATCAGCAGCACCTCAAAACAACACAAATATAAATTAACCATTCAGACAGACATTAACTAAAGTGTGCACCCATTAGAAAATATATGTCTAAATGAAATAAACTATACTAATAAAGAAATCAATACTAACACTATGTGGTGGTGGTAAGGGCATCCACCACAACCACGAATCAAATATAAGTGAACAAGAACAAGTTAAGTACAACAAAACAACAAAAATACTTTTAAAATCAAATTTTGACCTACATTCTTGACCATGTAGAAAATGGGATTGAAGCAGGACAAATTTTATGGGAACAATGTAATAATGTGATCTCCTGATGCCAACAGGAAACATCTGCTTTCTGTAAGACCAGTTTTAGCTTAAAGTTCCTGCCAAAAAATACATTTCAGCAGACATGATAAAGACACACTTGCAAATCTACACAGTTTGACACGTCACCATCGAAACGAGCACCAAGTACGAAGGAATGTTAGCAGTGTTGTGGTTCTACATGATAAAACAACAACAACAAAAAAAAAACAGAAAGAAATACTAACATAGGTTGCCTGAAGAAAGCAGTGCGGCCTGCTGCTCAGTCAGCTCAATCGTCCTGGTTTTGTGGAACGTAGATCCCCTCATGTTTTGAGGGAACAGGATTAACATCCTTGTAATCGCTCCTGTCTCTCTCAAAAAAAAAAACAATCCTTTCAGCATCCTGGCCGTCTTTAGTGCTTACTTTTTAGTACAAAGCCTTTATCCTCCCATATTTACACCTGAACTCTCATCCTCCCACCCCTATTGGTGACCTTAGATGAGTGTTAAGATACTTCCATTTTCCTGTCAAATATATATATATTAACCAGTCCAGTATGTGTGTAACTTGTATTAAAATCTTATGTTTAGGCCAGAAATGTGCATTGAGTTGAGCGACGTGTGTAGGTTTGGATAAGGCCTGTGAGATAACACTGTGCTAATCCAAAAAAGAGGATAAACCAAAAAGGATTTGGGTAAGAGAAGCAGCAAAGAATGATCCTGACTCATCAGAGGTTTATTTTTTTTTTTTTCTTTTTCTGCTCTCCCCAGGTGTGTGTGCTTGCTTTTTTTTTTTTTTTTAGAACTTATTTTTGGCTGGTGATTAGACTCCCTTGTTTCCTTTAGCACTCGGCTGTGAATATGCCTCCTGCAGCCCCTCATTGTAAATTCTGACTCCCACAAAATTTCCTCAGATGTCCGTTTACAATCAAGGTGACTTCAAGGACGGTCTCCAAAAGTCGCACAGACTTGTGTAAGGAAAAGTCTTTCACTTTTCAGGTGAAAAAACAAAACAAAACAAGGAATGTAGATTTTGCTCAAGTTTGCTACTGAGTCATTAAAGCCATTAAAAATAAGGTTTTTAGTTTCAATGTGGTTTTTCTCCCTGCTTAAGTAAAGGTTGGTATTTTAAGCAACTGTTTGAAACTGAAATTTCACCCAGTATGAAGCAACCAAAGTGAGACATAACTGCATTGACTTGCAAAATAATTCATAAACATACATTTTTCATTAGAATTTTATATGATACATGATAAGATATAAAGCTTGTTATCACTTGATCCAAGTGACTTTAAAAAAAAAGGTCAATAAGAGATTGAATAAGGCTGGTTTATTTTGAGCGATCACTCAAGAGTCTCTGTAACTGATTGTTCTAAGAAAGACCATTCATTAAATAAAAAACACAACACAATTTGTATTAGTAATACATAAATAGAACATTAGAGGGTCTTCAGTCAGAGGATGTTCAGAGCTGCTGGGATCCAGACCACTAGAGGAGGTCATTCAACCCCCGACCAACAACACATTAAAGTACTGGAGGAATATAGTTAATGAGAAATACTTCAACATTAAGCTTTAATTTGGGATTAACTGAATCAAATTTTTGATTTTAATTTTTCAAATTAAACTAAAATGAACTAAGTTGAAATGAACTGGGTTGAACTGATCTGTCGTCATGTAAATAAATGCAGGATGAACCAACATTTAACACTATAAAAGTACTAGATAGAGTTGCTATCGACGTTCAAACAAATTGATTTTTCCTGAAAAGGAAAAAAAAAAAAGCATTAAAAAAATATTCTATTTCTTAACAGATGTCACCAATACTGCATGGCTGCGCTGTAGTTTTCCAAGAAGCATGCCCAGTGTATTAAATCCAGACCTTCCATCACCTGCAGCCTCTTTGTTTTTCCAGCCCAGGCTCGTCATAGCTGTGTGTCGCATCATGAGAAGTGAAAGCACGAGGTCAGCGAGGTCGCTGGAGCGCAATAAATATTGACAAGGCATCGGTCCGTGCAACCCGTGCCCTAACAGTGTGCTTTCAAGTATGTTTAACCGCTCACGTAGAGAAGATGACATCACCCCAGAGGAAAGAAAAAAATAATATATATATATATATATATATATATATATATCTGAGAGCTGCATTGATTATTCATATTTTCCACAGGGAGTTGCATGAAATATGAAGTGTGCCCTTTGACTGGCATTTGGACATGCTGCTTGTACTGATTAGCTGGGGTAGTCGGGACAGTATTATCTGCTAACAGGGTACAACTGACACGCTGTTCATTAGACCTGGTAATCAAAGGTGCGCAGGGCCTCATTAAACAGTTGCCAATCATTCATCCAATCCAGGATCTTCAAAACATAGACACAGACCCAGCAGGCTGGCTGGGCAATAAAGAACAACCACATCCAGTTTGCCCGTTAGTAAAGATTCACGTCTAATGATCATGTGCAAGCCACAAAATGCACACAGGACTGCAAAGAGAAGCAGGCTCCCGTCTTATAGAAAGTGTATCTAATCACCATAGTTTATAATGAAAAAGGTAAAAAAAAAAAAAAAAAAAAAAAAAAAAAAAAAAAAAAA